>NW_023638937.1:78295-118295 GCF_015228065.2 Penaeus monodon
TAATCAAATATTTATTTTTTAAATTATTTTCAAATTAATACGTTATTACTGTAATTATTACTGTTATAAATGATTATTTTACAATATACTAAGTAAAAATATTAATGAATTATTCAATGATATTTTTAAATTTACAATACTATAACAATTTATATATAATTATACTTATTATTTATAAATTTATGTTATTATTACAGTTATAATATATTATTTTATAATATTGTAATTATTAAAGTTATAATAATAATTTAATAATATAATAATAAATAATAATAAAAAATAATATAAAAATTTAATAATAATAATAATAATAATAATAATAATGATATAATGATAATAATGATAAATAATAATGATAATAGTAATAATACTATAATAATCTACAAATGTTAATAGTAATTCTTTAATATCACTATTATCATCATATTGTCATTTATTTCATGAATTCATCATTATTGTCATTATTCCCTAATAATTCAGAATTATCTACATGATTAAACCCATTTGGAAGTCATCACAAAAGGACAAACCTAGATTTTGCAGCTACTCTCAGTTTATTTTTTCTTTCCTTTTTTTTTTACTATTTGGATCATTTTTCCTGTTATTATATCATTATTAATAAACATTATATCATTATTATCGTTATTATCATCATTATCATCATTATTATCGTTATCATCATCATTATCATCATTATTCATACTTATTATCATCATTTTTGCAATAATTATCATTATTATATCAATTATTGCAGTTATAATATATATTTTAATCATATATAATAACAACTACAATAATAAGTAATAACAATCAATAATAATAATAATAACATTTTAATAATCATTATAATATCATTTTTTAATTAATATCTTATTATGAAATTTTAATTACTGTTATAATGATTATTTTTACAATTATAACATTAAAAATATTATAATTATATACCAGTAAAAATAATGAATATTAATAACAATATTATAATAATTTATTATTAAAATTGTATTATTATAATTATATTTTTATTTTTAAATTAATATATTTATTAACATATAATAATTATCAATAATAATAATAATAAGTAATAATAATAAAAAATAATACTAATAATAATGATAATGTATAATTACTCTTTATTCCAATTTTATCATTTCCCCATTTATTCACTTTTAGTCATGATTTATAATATAATTCAGGTAATTATTATCATTATTACCCTAATAATTGCCAGAATCATCAAATGAATGGAAAAAACGTCTTTTTGTGAGTCTACTCTCAAAAGGCTATATTTCGCTAGATTTTGCCGTTTTTTGACTTTTGGCATTTTTTTTCTTTTACCTTTTTTTTTTATATATGGACACAATTCCTGTTATTATCATCATTATTATCATGATTATCATCATTATTATCGTTATCATCATCATTATCATCATTATCATCATTATCATCATCATTACATCATTTATTGCCAATTATTCTCATCATTATTGCCATAATTATCAGTTAGTATTGCAATTATTGCAGTTTAAATATATATTTTTACAATCTATAATAATACAATACAATAATAAAGAATAACAATAAATTAATAACAATTAATAACGTTTTTATAAATCATTATTATCCATTATTTAATTAATATCGTTATTACTGTAATTATTACTGTTAATAATGATTATTTTTACAATTATACTACCAGTAAAAATAATAATAATGATTATTATAAACAATAATGATATTAATAACAATATTATAACAAGTCGGTATTATTATAATTATACTTATTATTAATTTATTATTGTTATTATTACAGTTATACTATATTTTTGTGCGCAATAATACTAGAATTAAAGTAATAATAATAATAATAATAATAATAATAATAATAATAATGATAATAATGATAATAATGATAATAATGATAATAATAATGATAAAAGTAATAATACTAATAATCATCAAATGTTATCAGATTCTCTTTATTCTCAATTTTTGATATATAATTATTGTTGATTCAATAGAATCAGGTTAATTATTGTCAGTATTACCATAAGAAATTGCACGATCATAAATGAATGGAAAAAAACGTCATTTTGAGTTACTCTCAAAAGCTATATGTCGCTAGATTTTGCCGCTTTTAGGACTTTTGGGATTTTTTTTCTTTTACCTTTCTGTTGTATTATGATATGGACACAAATTCCTGTTATCATCATTTATTACATGTTATCATCATTATTATCGTTATTCATCATCATTATCATCCAATTATCATCATATCATCATAATATCATCATTAATTGCAATTATTATCATCATTATTGAATTAATATCATTTATTATTGCAATTATTGCAGAGTTATAATATATATTTTACATGATACTAAGAACAACTACAATAATAATAGTAATAACAATATAATAACAATAATACGTTTTTATAATCATTATTTAATATCATTATTTTATTAATATCGTTATTACTGTAATTATTACTGTTATAATGATTATTTTTTTACAATATACTACCAGTAAAAATATAATAATGATAATTATAACAATAATGATAGTAATAATCAATATTATAACAATTCGGATATTATAATTATACTTTATTATTATCATTATTGTTATATTACAGTATAATATATTTTTGGCAATAATACTAATAATAAAGTAATAATAATAATAATAATAATGATAATAATAAGATAATAATAATGATAATATGATAATAATGATAATAATGATAATAATAATTGAAATAGTAATAATACTAATAATCACCAAATGTTAATCAAGATTCTCTTTATTCTCACTTTTATCATCATTATTGGTCATGTATTAAAGAATCAGGTAATTATTATCTTATTACCCTAATAATTGCCAGAATCATCAAATGAATGGAAAAAACGTCACTTTTGGAGTCTACCTCAAAAGGCTATATTTCGCTAGATTATGCCGCTTTTTCGACTTTTGGATTTTTTTTCCTTTACCTTTTTTTTATTATATATGGACACAATTCCTGTATTATCTCATATTATCATGATTATCAGCATTATTATCGTTATCATTCATCCTATCATCATTATCATCATTATCATCATATTATCATCAGTATTGCACAATTATTATCATCTTATGGCAAATAATTCCTCATTATATGCAATTATTGGGCCAGTGATAAAATATATATTTTTACATTCTTATACTAATAACTGAACCTACAATAAGAATGATTAGTAATAACAATAATGTAATTAACAATAATAACGTTTTTATAATTCAACACATTAATCATTATTTAATTAATTATCGTGTTTATTATACTGTAAATTTAGTACGATAATGATTATTTTTTACAATTTTATACAGTAAAAATGTAATAATAATTGAAATTAAACAATCATATGTATTTAAATAAACACAATATTATACAATTTCGTTATTATTAAATTATACTATTATTTATTATGATTGTTATTATTACAGTTATAATATTATTTTTTTGGCAATAATCCTTAATAAGTAAAGTAATAATGTAATAATTATATAATAATAATAATAATAATATATAATAATAATAATTGAATATCAATAATAAATAATAATAATAAGATAATAATGATAATAAGGATAATAATTGATAATAATAATGATGTAATAGGTAATAATAATTATTAATCATCAAATGTTTATCCAGGATGTCTCTTTATTCTCATTTGATCATCATTATTGTCATGATTAATAGAATTCGGTAATTATTATCATGATACCTAATTCATTGCCAGAATCATCAAATGAATGGAAAAAAAACGTCATTTTTGAGGTATACTCTCAAAAGGCTAGATTCGCCAGATTTTTGCCTGCTTTTTGTCGATTTTTTGGATTTTTTTTTCTTTACTTTTTTTATTATATATGGACACAATTCTGTTATTATCATATTATTTTTATTATATACGTAATATAATAATATCATTATACATATATATATAACAATATTATCATCTATTGAATTATTATACTTATTATTCAATATTATCATTAATTAATTATTCATTGATAATTATATTTAATTATACTATAAATACAATAATAATATAATAATTAAATATAATAATAATAATATTTTTATAATACATAATAATATTATTTAATAATAATAGTATTATAATAATTATATATTTATAATGATTATTTTATAATAATATACCAGTAAAAATAATAATATTTAATTAACAATAATATATATATATATTAAAATAAAATTCATAATATATATAATTATAATATTAATTATTAATTTATTAATAATTATAATATATTTTGAATAATACTAATAATTAAAAGTAATAATATTAATATAATTTACATATTTATTTGAATTTTATATAATTATTATATTAATAATATAAAATATATATTATAATATTATAATATCAATATAATAACTATATTAATATATCATAATAATCATCAATTTATTCATCTTTTGCATTTTATTTATTGCATATATTTATATTATATATTATTATTTATCATATTACTTAATTCATAATATCAATGAATGAAATAACATCATTATCACTATCAAAAGTTTATATCTAATTTATCTTTATTTGAATTATATCTTTTACTTTTTTTTTATATTATTTTTACAATATATACCAGTAAATAATAATATAATATTATAACAATAATTATTATATACATATTATACATTATATTATTAATATTATTTTATTATTTCAATTATAATATTATTGAATAATTATTATAATGCAATTATAATATAAAATAATATATTATAATTATATAATAAAATAAAATAATAATTAATAAATAATAATAATAATAAAATAATAATTATTTAATAATATTAATAATAATATAATATAATAATATAATAATATAAATGATATAATTATATTTATTAATTATTATTATTTCATATATAATAATAAATATAATATTATTATAACTAATATGATAATCAATAAATGAATGAAAAATTTTTAGATTTACTATTATAAGTATATTTCATGATTTACAGTTTTAGATTTTGTTTTTTTGACTTTTTTTAATTGGACAAATGTTTTTTATTATTTTATATATATTCGTATATTCTATATATTATCATTTATTTCTTACATTTATTGCATTATATCATATTATTGAATATCATTTTATTGCAATTATTGTCAGTAAATTATATTTTTACATCTATACTAATAACAACTACAAAATAATAGTAATACCCATAATAATAAACAATACTAACGTTTTTATAATCATTATTAATATCATTATTTTTTTAATCTCGTTATTACTGTATTTATTACTGTTATATGAGAATTATTTTACAATTATACTACCAGTAAAAATAATAATAAGTAATAATAACATAATAGAGATTAATACACAATATTATAACAATTCGTATTATTGATTTATACTTATTATTATTATTATTATTTATTTTACAGTTATAATATATTTTTGGCAATAATACTATATAATTAAAGTAATACTAATAATAAATATAGTAAGAAATAATCAATATATAATCATAATAATAATAGATACTACATATTAATGATACTAATGATAATAATGCATAATCAATGAATATAATAATGATAAATAGTAATAATAACTAATAATCAATCCAATGTTATCACTATTTCTCTTTATTCTCACTTTTATCATCATTATGTCATGATTAATAAATTCAGGTATTATTATCATTACTACCCTAATAATTGGCCAGAATCAGTCCAAATGAATGGAAAAACTGTCTGTTTGAGTCTACTCTCAAAAGCTATATTTCGCTAGATTTTGCCCGCGTTTTTCGACTTTTGGGATTTTTTTTTCTTTTTACCTTTTCTTATTATATTGGACACAATTCTGCTATTATCATCATTATTATCATGATTCTCATCATTATTATTCGTATCATCATCCTTATCATCAATTATCATCATTATCATCATCATTATCATCATTATTGCAATTATTATCATCTTATGGCAATTATTATCATTATTATTGCATATTGCAGTTATATTATATTTTTTACATCTATGACTATAACCTACAATAATGAATAGTAATAACAATAATAAATAACCATATAACGTTTTATAATCATTATATTATATCATTATTTAATTAATATCGTTATACTGTATTATTTACGTTATTAATAATTATTTTTTACAATTATACTACATAAAAAATAATAATAATGATAATAATAACAATAATGATATTAAATATCAATATTATCACAATTCGTAATTATTATAATTATCCTTATTATTATTAGTATGTTTATTATTACGTTATAATTATTTTTTGGCAATAATACAATAATTAAAGTAATATACTAATATCACTTAATATAATAATAATAATAATAATTAATCATACTAATAATAATACTATGATAATAATGATATTAATGCTACTACTTCTAATAATAATGATAATAGTAATAATCTAAGTACTCATCAAATGTTTAATCCAGATTCTCTTTATTCTCCCTTTATCATCATTATTTGTCATGATTAATAGAATTCAGGAATTATTATCATTAATGTACCCCTAATAGATTGCCAGAATCATCACATGAATGGAAAAAACGTCATTTTGGAGTCTACTCTCAAAAGGCTATATTTCGCTAGATTTTGCCGCTTTTTTCGACTTTTGGAGTTTTTTTTTCTTTTACCTTTTTTATTCTACTGGACGACAATTCCCTGTTATTAATCATCATTATTTCATGATTATCATCATTATTATCGTTATCATCACATTATCATCATTCTCATCATTATCAATCATCATTATCATCATTAGTGCAATTATTATCATCATTATTGCAATAATTATCATTTTATTGCAATTATTGCGTTATATATATATTTTTCATCTATCTAATACAACGACATAATAATATAATAACAATAATCTAACAATATAACGTTTGGTTATAATCATGTATTTATAGTCATTATTTTTAATTAATAATCGTTTAGTACTGTAATTATTACTGTTATTAGTAATTACTTTTACAATTATACTACACCGGTAAAATAATAAAATGATAATAATAACAAGATTAATTATAAAAATTTTATCCCAATTTAAATTATTATAATTATTATTATTAAATTATTGTTATTATTAATTATAATATTTTTAATAATAAAAATAATAATAATAATAATAAATATTTTAATAATAATAATAATAAAAATAATAATAATATAATAATCAAAATGTTATCAATATTTATTCTATTATATATTATATGTCATAATTTAATAATTAATAATAATAAATATTATTAAATATAAAATATTAATAATCAATAATGTAATGTAAAATATTTAGTCAAACTTTAAAAGGCTATATTCACGATTTCCTATTTATAATTGGTTTTTTTTCTTCTTACCTTTTTATTTATATGGAAAATTCCTTTACATCATTTTATCTGATTATCATCTTATTATCTTGTCATACATTATTCATCATTCATCTTTTCATCATATTTTGCATTATATTCATTATGATTTATTATCATATTATTATATTATTTAATATTTTATTATTGCAATTTATATATTTTTTACATTAATATAACATATAATAATATTATAATAATATAATACAATATAACTTTTTAAAAATTATTTATATCATTATTTAATAATTTTTATATAATTATATAATTTTTATATTAATAATTATTTTATATTATTTAATAACAAATAATAACTAATATAAACAATATGATATCAATCATATATACAATTTATAATTTATAATTTTTAATTATTATTATTGTTATTATTACATTTATATATATTTTTTGGCATAATACTAATATAAATAAAAATAAATAATAATAATAATAAAATATAATAATAATATAATAATAATAATAATAATAATATAATAAAATAATAATAAAATAAAATAATAATAAAAAGAATAATAATAAAAATAATAATAATAATGATAATAAGATAGTTAATGATAATAATGATGATAATGATAATAATGATGATAATAGTAATAATACTAATAATCATCAAATGAATGAAAAAAACGTTATTTTGGAGTTTACTCTTAAAAGGCTATATTTCGCTTGATTTTGGCGCTTTTTCGACTTTTGGGATATTTTCTTTTACCTTTTTATTATATATGGACACAATGCTGTTATTTATATCATTATTTCATGATATCACTCCTTTTATCGTTATCTCATCATTTCTATCATTATATCAGTATCAGATATCATCATAAATTATCATCATATTGCAATTATTATCATCATTATGCAATAATTATCATTATTATTGCAGTTTATTGCAGTTATAATATATGTTTTTACATCATACTAATAACAACTACAATAATAATAGGAATAACTAATAATAATAACAAAATAATAACGTTTTTATAATCATATGTATATCATTATTTTAATTGATATGTTATTACTGAATTATACAATATTAATAACTTATTTGTACAATGACTCCTACCAGTAAAAACAATAATAATGATAAATAAATAAACAATAATGATATCAATAACAATATATAACAATTCGTATTTATAAGTATACTTATTCTTATTATCAGTGTATTATTAGAGTTATAATATATTCTTTGGCAATAATACTAATAATTAAAGTAATAATAATAATAAAAGAATAATAATAAATAATAAAATAATAATGATAATAATAAATAATGATAATAATGATAATAATGAGAATAAGGATTTAATAATGATAAATAAGGATAATAGTAATAATACTAGGAATCATCAAATGTTATCAATTCTCTTATTTCTCACTTTATCATATTATTGTCAGATTAAGTAGAATCAGGTAATTATGATCATTATTACCATAATACGGCCAGAATCATCAAATGAATGGAAAAAAAACGTCATTTTGGAGTCTATCTCGCAAAAGGCGATATTTCGCTCATGATATGCCGCTTTTTCGACTTTGGAATTTTTTTCTTTACCTTTTTTTATTGATATGGTACACATTCCTTGTATTACATCATTTATTATCACTGATTATATCATTATTACGTTATTATTATTTTCCTGGTCTTATAATTGTAAAATAATTATTATAACAGTAATAATTACAGTAATAACGTATTAATGAACTAATGATATAAATAATGATTATCAAAAACGTATTATGTTATATTATTGTTATTACTATTATTATTATGGTAATTGTTATTAGTATAGATGTAAAACTATATATTATAACTGCCAATAATGCAATAATAATGAAATAATTGCAATAAGATGATTACAAGGCAATAATGCTGATAATGATGGATGATAATGATGATGATAAACGATAATAATGATGATAATCAGGATAATAATGATGATACAGAACAGGAATTGTGTCCATATATAATAAAAAAGGTAAAAAAAAAAATCCAAAGTCGAAAAAAGCGCAAAATCTAGACGAAATTAGCCTTTTCAGAGTAGACTTCAAAAGAAGTTTTTTTCCATTAATTTGATATTCTGGCAATTTATTAGGGTAATAAGATAAAATTACCAGATTCCATTAATCATGAAATAATGATGATAAAAAGTGAGAATAAAGAGGAATTTGGATAACATTTGATGATTATCTAATATTATACTATTACATAGTATTATCAGATATTATTATTATATTAATTATTCTGATTATTATTATATTTATTATATTTATTATTTATTATTATCATTATTCGTATTTATTATTATTATATTATTATTATTATTATTATATTATTATTTTTGGTATTACTTGAATATTAGTATATTGCCAAAAAATACAGTATAACTGTAATAATAACAATAATACTAATAATAAGTATAAGGTATAATAATACTAATTATATAATATGGTTATTAATATTATTATTGTTTTATTATCATTATTATATTTTACTGGTAGTATAATATGTAAAAAATAATTATTATAAACAGTAATAATTAAGTAAAAACGATATTAATTGAAGATAAGATATACATAATTATTTATAAAAACGTATGATGTATTATTAGTGTTATTACTATTATATTGTAGTTTTTATTCGTTAGATTGAAAATTATATATATTAAATGTAATAATGCTAAAATTGATAATAATTGCAATAATGATGATAATAATTGAAATAAATGGATGATAAGGATGATGATAGTGATTGGAATAATGAGGATAATGATGATGATAACGATACTAATGATGATAATCATGATTAATAATGATGATAATAACAGGTAATTGTGTCCAATATAATTAAAAAAAAGGTTAAAAGAAAAAAAAATCCCCAAAAGTTCGAAAAAAGCGGCAAAAGCTAACGAAATAAAGCCTTTTAAAGTATTAGACTCCAAAATGGACGTTGTTTCCACTTTTTGAATGATTCTTTTCTTTTTTTTTTTTGTTTTTTTTTTTTCTTTTTCTTTTTTTTTTTGTTTATGGCAATATTAGGTACATATGATAATAATTACCGAATTCTTATACATCATGACACTAATGATGATAAAAGTAAGAGAATCAAGAGAATGTGGAGAACATTCATGATTATTAATATATTACTATTATCTTATTTATTATCATTATTATCCCTGTATTATATTATTTAGTATATATTAGATTATTATATATTTAATTTTTATTTTTTTTATTATTATTAGTTAATATTAGATTATTATTATTATTATTAGTATTATTACTTAATTATTAGTATTACTGCCAAAAAATCTATTATAACTGTAATAATAACAAGAAATAATAATAATAAGATAATTATAATTAATTACGAATTGTTATAATATTGTTTGATATTAGTATGGTTAATATTATCATTATTATTATTTTTACTGCGTATTATAATTGTAAAAATAATTACCTATAACAGTAATAAATACAGTAAATAAGGATATTAATTGAAATAATGATATAAATAAGATTATAAAAAAGTTATTCTGTTATTATTATTTTAGTACTATTATCTATTGTAGTGTGTGATTAGTATAGATGTAAAATTATATATTATAACGCAATAATATCAATAAAAAAAAAAATAAAAAAATAATGAAAAATTGCAATAATGATGATAATAATTGAATAATGATGATAATGATGAGATAATGATGAATAATGATGATACTGATGATAAAAGATGTGATAAACGATAATAATGATGATAATCACTATAATAATGCGATATAACAGGAATTGGTCCATATATAATAAAAAAAAGTCGAAAAAAAAAAAAAGCGGGCAAAAATCTAGCGGAAAGATAGCGTTTTTGAGAGTAGACTCGAAAAAGACGTTTTTTTCCAGTCATTTGATGATTCTGGCAATTATTAGGGTAATAATGATAATATTACCAGAATTCTATTAATCTGAAAATTAATGATGATAAAAGTGAGGAATTAAAGAGCATTTGGAAATATTTGATAATTATTAATATTATTACTATTATCATTATATCAGATATTATTCCCCCCCCCAATATTATTGATTATGATATTATTATTATAGTATTTATTATTATTTTTTATTATGTATTATTATTATAATTATTATTATTATTACTTTAATTATTAGTATTATTGCCAAAAAATAATTATAACTGTAATATAACAATAATAAATAATAATAAGTATCATTATAATAATACTAATATTATAATATTGTTATTAATATTATATGTTATTATTGTCATTATTTTTATTTTTACAGGTAGTAAATGGAAAAATAATATTATAACAGTAATAATTACAGTAATACGATATAATTGAAATAATGATATAAATAATGATTATAAAAAAACGAATTATTGTTATTATGTTATTATGTAGGTTGTATTAGTTAGATGTTTAAATAATATATAACCGCAATAATTGCAATAAAATGATAATAATTGCCAATAATGATGATTAATAATTGCAATAATGATTGATATGGATGATGATAATGATGATAATGATGCACAATGATGATATGATGATGATAACGATAATAATGATGATAATCATGATCATAATGAGGAATATAACAGGAATGTGTCCATATATAATAAAAAAGGGAAAATAAAAAGAAAAAAAAATCCCAAAAGTCGATGATTCTGCAATATTAAGATAATAATCGATAATAATTTACCAGAATTCCTATTAATCATGAAATAGATATAAAAAGGGAGAATAAAAGGAATTTGAAAACATGATGTGATATAATATTATTACTATTCATATTATTATTCATTATCTATTATTATTGTTATTATTATTATTATTAGATATATTATAGTAGTATCATATTATTATTATTATATACTTAATATTAGTATTATTGCCAAAAAAATAATTATAACTGCGAATTAATAACAATAATAATAATAAAGAGGTATAATTACAATAATAAGAATTGTTATAATATTGATATTACAATTATTATTGTTTATTATATCATTATTATTATTATACTGGTAGTATAATTGTTAAAAAATTATTATAACACGTATAATTACAGTAAGAACGATATTAATTGAAATAATGATAAATAATGATTAATAAAACATTATTATTGTTTATTATTATTGTTATTACTATTATTATTTTTAGTTGTTATAGATAGATGTAAAATTATATATTATAAACGCAATAATTGCAATAAATGGCAAAATAATTGCAATAAAAAATTGGGGTGATGATAATGATTGTAATATGATGATGATAATGAGATATGATGGATAATGGATGATGATACGAAATAAGATGTGATAATCATGATAATAATTGATGATATAACAGGAATTGTTTCCATATATAATAAAAAAAGGTGAATAGAAAAAAATCCCAAAAAGTCGAAAAAGCGGCAAAATCTAGCGAAAATAGCCATTTGAGGAATAGACTCCAAAATGACGTTTTTTCATTCATTGATGATTCTGGCAATTATTAGGGTAATAAATGATAATAATCCAGAATTCATTAATATGACCAATAATGGATGATAAAAGTGAGAATAAAGAGAATTTGGATAACATTTGTGATTATTAACTAGTATTGCTATTAGCATTAATTATAGCAGATTATATTATTATATTTATTATTATGTACTAATTATTATTATTATTATTATTTGATATTATTATTATGTTATTACTTGAATCTATTATTTATTATTAGCCAAAAATTCATTATAACTGGAATACTATAAAAACCCCAAAAATAAGATTTCAATAATACAGTATAATTATAATCATACCTAATTGTTGGTAATATGTTGTATACTATTATTATTGTCATTATTATCATTATTATATTTTTACTGGTAGTATAATTGTAAAAATAATTATTATAATAGTAAAAATCTACAGTAATAACGAATTAATGATATAATGATATAAATAATGATTATAAAAACGTGATTATTGGTATTATTATTGTTATTATCTTATTATGTAGTGGTATTAGTATAGATGTAAAATCTCTACTATAACTGCAAAATTGCAATAATAATGATAATAATGGCAATAATGAGGAGAATAATTGCTAATAATGATGAAATGATGATGATAATGACGATAATGATGATAATGATGATCGATAACGATAATAAGATGATAATCATGATAATAATGATGATACTAACAAGCCATTGTGTCCATATATAATAAAAAAAGGTTAAAAGAAAAAAAAAATCCAAAAGTCGAAAAAAGCGGCAAAACTAGCGAAAATTATAGCCTTTTGAGAATAGACTGCAAAATGACGGTTTGTTCCATTCATTTGATGATTCTGGCAATTATTAGGGTATAATGATGAATAATACCAGAATTCTATGAATCATGACAATAAGGATGATAAAAGTGAGGAATAAAAGAGATTTAGGATAACATTTGCTGATTATTAATATTATACTATTATCATTATTATTAATCATTTATATTATTATTATTATATTATTATTCAGTATTATTATGAATTATTATATATTACTTTAATATTAGATATTGCCAAAAAATATATTAAACTGTAATAATAACATAATAATAATTAATAATAAGTATAATTAAATAATAAGAATTGTTAAAGTTGTATAATATTATTATTGTTATTATATATTATTATGATTTTACTGGTTTGTAGGAAATGTAAAAAATAAATTATTAAAACAGTAATAATTCCAGTAATAACGATATTAATTAAAAATGATATAAATAATTATCATGAAATGTATATGTATTATTGTTGATTAATATTATTATTGTTAGTGTTATAGTATAGATGTAGAATTAGATATTATAAATGCAATAATTGCAATAATAATGATAATAATTGTAATAATGACGATAAGATGATGATAATGATATAAGGATGGAAATGATGATGATAACGATAATAATTGATGATAACATGATATATGATGATACTAACAGGAATTGGTCCATATATAATAACACAAAAGGTAAAAGAAAAAAAACCCAAAAGTCGAAAAAAAGCGGCAAAAATCTGAGCGAAAATATGCCTTTGAGAGTTGACTCCAAAATGCACGTTTTTTTCCATTCTTGATGATTCTGGCAATTATTAGGAGTAATAATGATAATAATTACCAGAATTCTATTAATCATGACAATCATGATGATTAAAAGTGAGAATAAAGCGGAATGTGATAACATTTGACGATTATTTAATATTTATACTATATCATATTATATTCATTATTATTATTATTAGTATTATTATTATTATTATTAGTATTATTGTTGTTTGTTACTTAATGTATGTAGTATTATTGCCAAAAAATATTATACTGTAATAAAACAATAATAATTAAGATATAAGTCAATCATAATAATACTAATTGTTTATAATATGTATGTAATAGTATATTGTTATTAGGATTGAGCATTATATTATTTTACTGGTACTATAAATTGTAAAACTAATTATTTATAACAGTACTAATTACAGTAATAACGATATAATTGAATAATGATATAAAATAATGATCTATGAAAAAACGTTTACATTGATATTATTATGTGAGTACATTAGTATTGTAAGTGTTCATTAGTATAGAGGTAAAAATTATATATTATAACTGCAATAATTGCAATAATAATGATAATAATTGAATAATGATGAGAATAATTGCCAATAATGCTGATAATGATGAATGATAATGAATGATAATGATGATGATAACGATAATAATGATAATCTGATAATGGGTGGGTGATTCACAGTGCATGGTGATGTGAAAGCGATGGGTGGTAGACTTAGATAGTGTTAAGTTGTGGTATGGCCCTCGCTTTGCAGCTTCAACCCTGGCTAGCCCATTGCAAAAAAAGGGAGCAGCTCCGCATACAGTCCCTGCCAGGTCACAGCCTTCCATCATTAAGACTCTGCAGTGCCTCCTCGTTGGCCCACCCATGGAACTGGGTACCTTGCCGGTCCAGGCTAAATGGTGGGGGATCCTCGGAGCAGCAGGAGGCCCCAGAGGTACGAGTTATGGCCCACCGGCGGTGGACACGCTCTGGATCGTTACCAACTCCTGCCCCCTAGCCACCATGGGGTAATGGGGGGGGTCGGGGGAGGGGGGGCTTGCCAGTCCTCCTCCCCCAAGAAGGACCCTCTGGCAAGTATTTTCATAAATGGAAAATGTCTGGGAGGAGGGGGGTGTCCCTCCACCCAGCAAAGTAAGGCGGGCTTGGGTTCCCGATGGGAGGGCAAATGTCGGGTGGCAGGATTGGAACGAGAGTTACTCAGTCCCGCCTGCGCCCCGGCAGGCTCCCAAACACCATGACGCTGTGGGGAAAAGCCCTCGGGACCCCACAGGTGGATGGGGTTGTGATTAATGAAGGAGTTGTTGATACTTATGTGAGTGTGGAAGCGCCACAGATTGTGATGCGTCTATGTATGGGAATGATGACAATATTCATCGTACCTGTATTGTGATAATTATATGATTATATTTATATATACTGCCTTTTGTGTGATATGTTACACCATGTGAAAATAGAAGATTATGTTGAGGCTTATAGCTGTTGAAGCAATCACCTATGTAAAAAAGAGTGAGCTCTCCTGTACAATTTATAGAGTACAATATCTTATCTGGTGTCTGTAGTAAGTTTGGCAGTAGCGCTCTCGGGCATGCGCACGACGCGTGGGCAGCACGGGACTGGAAGAAGCTCCTTTTATTTTGTCAGAGCCTGATCACAATGAACCTACTTTTAATTTAATTGGTGTTGTTAACCTTCTCCCTCCAGCATCATAGAGAAACAACAAACAAACAGCTATTACGAACACAACACAGTGAGTATACAAAACATGGCGCAGGATCAGTTATTCAGTTCTGACGCCAGCATGTGGCTGTCGCCTGCCAGCTGCCTCCCCCACCCTCGTGGCCGCAGCTCAGTAAATAACCCGATCAGGAGTGACTTTCATTAGTGCAGTGAATTCGTGGTGCTATAGTGAAGTGTAGTGGTTTACTGATGGCTATTTGTTTAGTGCAGTGCATATTTAGCAGCATAAGGGTTGCCCGAATCGAAGCATATTGAAGATCGTAGGAGCGAGACACTTCTGCGCTCTCTACGACGCTTTGTGAGTCGACTGATCTACCGCGTTCGCGGCTCGCCTACCCGCACATGCCGCGGCGTGACGTCACAGCACTGCCACGCACCACACTCACTCCCCCACACTGCATGGTCGGAATTTCACGGATTTTCGCCGAATTGCTGTATTATCTTACCCACCCTTACACACGGTACATGGTAAAGGAAGAACGCAACTGAGGGCCAGTAAGAGCGAACACTGAGAAACCAGACCTGCCTTGAAGAGTCTGAAGGAGCCTTAGTGCCAGAATCCACCTCCACAGCTATACTACATGCTCCAGTGATAATACTGAGGGATGAAAAGAGGGGAAGAAGCACGTCGGAAGGAGGGGAATATCGTTACAGGCGTGAGGAAGCCCGTCGGAGGCAGAGGAAAAGGCACGTCGGAAAGGCAGAGGAAGCCCCGTCGGAAGGAAGAAGAGCGGCAGCACGCAGAAAGGAGATTTTGCCCGTTTCAGGAGCTGACCTTCGCCTCCTCCCCAGCAGCCCCGTAGTAGATTCAACTGCGAGTTCGCCAGTGAGCAGTTCCGCTGCGTCCAATGCTTCTCACTCTCGCCGACGCCGGAGGAGCTGCCTACCGAAAAGCTGCCGGAGGAGCTGGCCTGCCGGAAAAAATGCGCGGAAGAGCTGCCCCCCTACCAAAATGAGCCGGGGAAGCTGCTGCCGCAGACGGCCGGAGGAGCTGCATACCGTAAAATGCGCCGGAGGAGCTGCCTGCCGCAGATTGCGCCGGACGAGCTGCCTACCGAAAAATTGGCCGGAGGAGCTGCTATTATCGCTGTGCTGGGATCAGCCCCCGAGCCGGGGGGGCCGAGGGGACATCTGTAGCCAGCTCGGTCACAGCCGGATACCGCTTTGAAGTCGCCCAAAAACAATGCGAATGTTCCCGGGGGGGCAATCGTCTCCCACAATGCGAGTTGGCGTAAACGCCTCTTCACATGGTTTTTATGTACATGGGTAGGAGGTATACAGCAAAAAGAGACATGAACCCAAAAGCATGCTTCATTTTAAATCCATGATAGCTCTAAACCGGTGTCACCCGACTACCGCAGGTGAAGTGACGGGGAAGGCTTGGCTCACCTGGGGTGGGCCCCATCGCTGCGGCCCGACCAAGTGGGTTTAAAAACCCCCACACTGATGGGCCCGCTCCCGGGTTTCACCTCTGAGAGGGCAGCCATTTAAACTCCAGTCGCTTCAATTTCCGGTAGCAACCCAAACCCCTACCTCCCGCAAGGACCGGATGCCCCAAGCGCCCCCCCAAAAGCACGCCTGGGGTTTAAAGCCGGGTGGCACTCCGGGGCACGCCCCCTCTGCCGCCCCCACCAACACACCCCAGAAAAAAGGGGGTCACGGGCTGGGGACCGCCACCCCTGTGGGTTCCCGAGGGTTCCCCCAAAAGTTTATGTGGGTTGGCGCCTCCGGGGCGCGGGGCGGGCGAGTAACTCTCGTTCAATCGCACCCCGAAATGCCCCCCAGCGGGCCCAAGCCCCCCTTACTTGCGGGTGGGGGGACAACCCCCCTCCCCCCACATTTCCAAATTAAAAGCTTCCCAGAGGGTCATTCTGGGGGGAGGAGGATGGAAAGGGCCCCCACCCCCCCCGAGCCCCCCATTACCACAGGGTGGTAGGGGGCGGGTTTTGGTACAAAAGCCAGAGCGGTCCCACGCCGGGGGGCCATAACTCCGTACCCTGGGGCCTCCGCTCCCCTCCGAGACCCCCCAAAGTTTTTCCCTGGGACCGCAAGGTACCCATTTAAATGGGTGGCCACGAGGGGGCCCTGCAAAAGTCTAATGAGGGAGAGGCGGCCCGGGGCGGGGGAGACTTATGCGGAAAAGCTACCCCTTTTTCGCACGGGTACCCGGGGTGGAAGCTGCAAGCGAGAAGCATGCAAGCACTAACCCTATCTAGGTTCCCCCCCCAGCTCACATCACCCTGCACGTGAAGCACCCACCCCTTTTCATGATTTTCATATTATTTTCATTTTCATCACATTATATCATTTTCATATCATAATCCATTTATTGCAATATATAATTTTTGAATTATTATCATTATATTGCAATTTTGCAGTTATCAATATAAAATTTTTAAACTATACTAATAACAACTACAATAATAATATAATAACAATAAAATAACAAAAGTAACGTTTTTTTTTAATCTTTTTTATATCATTTTTTAATTTAAAATCGTTATTACTGTAATTTTATGTTATAATAATTTTTTTACAATTATATTACCAGTAAAAAAAAATAATAAAGATAAAAAACAAAAATAATATTAATAACAATATTTTAACAAATTAGTATTATTATAATTAACTTTTTATTTTTTTTTTTTATTTTTATTTCAGTTTTTAATATTTTTTGGGAATAATACTAATAATTAAAGTAATAAATAATAGTAATAATAATAATAATAATAATAATAATAAAAAAATAAAATGATAATAAAATGATAATAATAAAGAAATAGTAATAATATAAAATCATCAAAAGTTACCAAATTTTCTTTATTTTATTTTACATCATTATTTTCAGATTAACAGAATTTTGGTAATTATTACATTATTACCCAATAAATTTCCAGAATCCAAAAGTGGAAAAAACGTCATTTTGGGGTCTACTTCAAAGGGTATTTTTCGCTAGTTTTTTCCGCTTTTTTTGACTTTTGGGGATTTTTTTTTTTTACCCTTTTTTATTTTATATGGGCACAATTTTTCCTTTTTACATCATTATTTTCATGATTTTCATTTTTATTACGTTCATCATCATTACACATTTTCACATTATCATCATTATTGAAAAAATTTTATCATATTGAAATATTATAATTATTATTGCAAATTTTTGCAGTTTTAAAATATAAATTTTTCATCTATATAAAAACAACTACAAAATAAAGAATAAAAAATAATAATAACAATAATAACGTTTTTAAAATCTATTTATATATTTTTCAAATTTAAAATTTTTTATTAGTAAATTTTTACGTTATAATAATTTTTTACAATTTTACTACCAAAAAAAAAATAAAAGAAAAATAAAAAATAATTTAAAAACTTTATAACAAAAGTTTTTTAAATTAACTTTTATTTTTATTTTGTTAATTTTACAGTTATAAAATATTTTTGGGAATAAAACAATAATTAAAGTAAAAAATAAAAATAAAATAAAATAAAATAATAATAAAATAATAATAAATGAAATAATTGATAATAATGATAAAATAATGTAATGAATAATATTATAAACACAAAGTTATCCAAATTTTCTTTATTCTCACTTTTACCATCATATTGCATGATTTAAAAGAATTCTGGCAATTATTTATGATTTTTCCCCTAAAATTGCCGGAATCTCAAAAAAATGGAAAAAACGTCTTTTTGGGGTTACTCTCAAAACGTTTATTTTGCTAGATTTGACGCTTTTTCGACTTCGGGTTTTTTTTTTTTACCTTTTTTATTAATATGGACACAATTTCCCGTTTTTATATAATTTTTAATCATGATTTTCATCATTATTATCGTTTTCTCATCATTATCACATTTTCATCATTTTCAATTTGTTTCATCAATTTCAATTTTTTCATCTTTGCAATTTTTATCTTTTTTTTTTTTTTTTAATTTACATCTATACTAAAAACAACTACAATAATAATAGTAATAACAATAATAATAACAATAATAACGTTTTTATAATCATTATTTTTATCATTATTTCAATTAATATCGTTATTACTGTAATTATTACTGTTATAATAATTATTTTTACAATTATACTACCAGTAAAAATAATAATAATGATAATAATAACAATAATAATATTAATAACAATATTATAACAATTAGTATTATTATAATTATACTTATTATTATTATTATTGTTATTATTAGAGTTATAATATATTTTTTGGAAATAATACTAATAATTAAAGTAATAATAATAATAATAATAATAATAATAATAATAATAATAATAATAATGATAATAATGATAATAATAATGATAATAGTAATAATATTAATAATCATCAAATATTATCCAAATTCTCTTTATTCTCACTTTTATCATCATTATTGTCATGATTAATAGAATTCTGGTAATTATTATCATTATTACACTAATCATTGCCAGAATCATCAAATGAATGGAAAAAACGTCATTTTGGAGTCTACTCTCAAAAGGCTATATTTCGCTAGATTTTGCCGCTTTTTCGACTTTTGGGATTTTTTTCTTTTACCTTTTTTATTATATATGGACACAATTCCTGTTATTACATCATTATTATCATGATTATCATCATTTTTATCGTTATCAATCATTACATCATTTATCATCATTATCTCTTTTCATCATTATCATCATTATTGAAAATTATTATCATCATTATTGCAATTATTATCATACTATTGCAATTATTGCAGTTATAACATATAATTTTACATCTATACTAAAAAACAACTACAATAAAATAGTAATAACAATAAAAATAACAATAATAACGTTTTATAATCATTATTTATATCATTATTTCAATTAATATCGTTATTACTGTAATATTACTGTTTATAATAATTATTTTTACAATTATACTACCATAAAAATAATAATAATGATAAAAATAACAATAATAATATTAATAACAATATTTAACAATTAGTATTATTATAATTATACTTTTTTATTATTATTAATGTTATTATTACAGTTATAATTTATTTTTTGGCTATAATACTATTAATTAAAGTAATAATAATAATAATAATAATAATAATAAATAATAATAATAATGATAATAATAATGATAAAAGTATTAATATTAATAATCATCAAATGTTATCCAGAATTCTGGTAATTATTATCATTATTACCCTAATAATTGCCAGAATCATCAAATGAATGGAAAAACGTCATTTTGGAGTCTATTCTCAAAAGCTATTTTCGCTAGATTTTGCCGCTTTTTCGATTTTTTTTTTTTTTTTTTTTTTTTTTTTTTTTTTTTTTTTTTTTTTTTTTTTTTTTTTTTTTTTTTTTTTTTTTTTTTTTTTTTTTTTTTTTTTTTTTTTTTTTTTTTTTTTTTTTTTTTTTTTTTTTTTTTTTTTTTTTTTTTTTTTTTTTTTTTTTTTTTTTTTTTTTTTTTTTTTTTTTTTTTTTTTTTTTTTTTTTTTTTTTTTTTTTTTTTTTTTTTTTTTTTTTTTTTTTTTTTTTTTTTTTTTTTTTTTTTTTTTTTTTTTTTTAAAAAAAAAAAAAAAAAAAAAAAAAAAAAAAAAAAAAAAAAAAAAAAAAAAAAAAAAAAAAAAAAAAAAAAAAAAAAAAAAAAAAAAAAAAAAAAAAAAAAAAAAAAAAAAAAAAAAAAAAAAAAAAAAAAAAAAAAAAAAAAAAAAAAAAAAAAAAAAAAAAAAAAAAAAAAAAAAAAAAAAAAAAAAAAAAAAAAAAAAAAAAAAAAAAAAAAAAAAAAAAAAAAAAAAAAAAATAAAATTTTTTTATATAGTAATAATATTAAATCACAAATATTATCCAAATTCTCTTTATTCTCACTTTTATCTCATTATTGTCATGATTAATAAATTCTGGTAATTATTATCATTATTACACTAATCATTGCCAGAATCATCAAATGAATGGAAAAAACTCATTTGGAGTCTACTCTCAAAGGCTATTATTCGCTAGATTTTGCCGCTTTTTCGACTTTTGGGATTCTTTTTCTTTACCTTTTTTATTATATATGGACACAATTCCTGTTTATTATCATCATGATTATCATTATATTACATCATTATATCATTATATCATCATTATCATCATTATCATCATCATTATCATCATTATTGCAATTATATCATCATTATTGCAATTATTATCATACTATTGCAATTATTGCAGTTATAACATATAATTTTACATCTATACTATAACAACTACAATAAATAGTATAACAATAATAATAACATAATACGTTTTATAATCATTATTTATATCATTATTTCAATTAATATCGTTATTACTGTAATTATTACTGTTATAATAATTATTTTTACAATATACTACCATAAAAATAATAATAATGATAAAAATAACAATAATAATATTATAACATATTAACAATTAGTATTATTATAATTATACTTATTATTATTATTATTAATGTTATATTACATTTATAATATATTTTTTGGCAATAATTATAATAATTAAGTAATAATAATAATAATAATAATAATAATAATAATAATAATAATAACAAAAAGAAAAACAAAAATAATAATGATAATGATAATATTAATATATGAAGTATAATTTAATAATCATCAAATGATTAATAGAATTCTGGTAATTATTATCATTATTACCCTAATAATTGCCAGAATCATCAAATGAATGGAAAAACGTCATTTTGGAGTCTATCTCAAAAGCTATATTTCGCTAGATTTTGCCGCTTTTTGACTTTTGGGATTTTTTCTTTACCTTTTTAATTATATCAATTCTGTTATTATCAATCATTATATCATGATATCATCATTATTATCGTTATCATCATCATTATCATCATTATCATCATCATTTCTCATTATATAATTATTATCATCATTATTGCAATTATTATCATTATTATTGCAATTATTGCAGTTATAATATATATTTACATCTTATACTAATAAACAACTACAATAATAATAGTAATAACAATATAATAACAATAATAACGTTTTATAATCATTATTTATATCATTATTTCAATTAATATCGTTATTATGTAATTATTACTGTTATAATAATTATTTTACAATTATAATACCAGCAAAAATAATAAAAATTTAATAATATTAGCAATAATAATATTAATAACAATATTATAAAATTAGTATTATTATAATTAAACATATCATTATATTATTGTATTATTACAGTTATAATTTTATTTTTTTGGCAATATTACTAATAATTAAAGTAATAATAATAATAATAAATAATAATAATAATAATAAAATAATAATAATCATAATAATAATAATAGATAAATAATAATAATAATGATAATAGTAATAATATTAATAATCATCAAATGTTATCCAAATTCTCTTCATTCTCACTTTTATCATTATTATTGTTATGATTAATAGAATTCTGGTAATTATTATCATTTATTACCCTAATAATTGCCTGAATCATCAAATGAATGGAAAAAAAGTCATTTTGGAGTCTACTCCAAAAGGCGTAATTTCGCTAGGATTTTTGCCGCTTTTTTTCGACTTTTGGGATTTTTTTCTTTTCCTTTTTTATTATATATGGACACAATTCCCTGTTTATTATCATCATGCATTATCAGAATCATCAGTATTATCTTATCATCAGCATTATCATCATTATCATTAATAATCATATTGCACTTATTATCATCATTATTGCAATTATATATTAATTATTGCAATGATTGCAAAGTTATAAAATATAATTTACATCTAGCTAAAACAAACGACAATAAAATAGTAATTAACAATAAATAAATAACAATAATACGTTTCTATAATCATATTTTAATCATTATTTCAATTAATATCGTATTACTGTAATTATTTTACGTTTAATATTATTTTTACATTATAATACCAGTAAAGTAATAATCAGGATAATAATAATTATAATAAGATTATAACAATATGTAAAAACAATTAGACTTATTATGATATACTTATTATTTATTATATGGTTATTATTACAGTAAATATATTTTTGGAAAAATACAAACAAATTAAGCTAAGAATAATAATGATAATAATAATAATAATGATAATAATAATAATAATAATAATAAAATAATAATAAGAACAATAATGATTAATAATAATAATAATAAATGATAATAATGATGAAATAATGATAATAGTAATAATTTTAATAATCATCAAATGGTATCCAAATTATCTTTATTATCACTTTATCCATTATTGTCATGATTAATAGGAAGTCTGGTAATTATTATCATTATTACCACTAATAATTTGCCAGAAGAATCAAATGAATGGAATAAAAACGTCATTTGGAGAGTCGCTCTCAAAAGGCATATTCGCTAGATTTTGCCGCTTTTTCGACTTTTGGGATTTTGTTTTTTCTTTTACCTTTTTTTATTATATATGGAAACCAATTCCTGTATTATCATCATTTTATCATGATTATCATCAGTATTTATCGTTATATCCTCATATAATCAATTATCATCATTATCATCATCATATTGCAATTATTACATTCATTATTGCAATATTACATATTATTGCAAAATTATTCAGTATAAATGATAATTTTAACATCTAACTAATAAACAAACTACAATAATAAATAGTTAATAACAATATAATAACAATAATTAAAGTTTCGTATCCATTATCTATATCATTATTTCAATTAATATCGTTATCTACCTGTAATTATACTGTTATAATAATTATTTTTACAATCTATCTACCAGAAAATAATAATAATGATAATAATAACAATAAAATATAATAACAAGATTATAAAAATTAGATTATTATATTATACTTATTATATTATGGTTACAGTTATAATAATTTTTTGGCAATATATTAATATTAAGTACTAATAATAATGAATATGATTAATAATAATTAAATGATAATAATGATGATAATAATGATAATAGGTATAAATAATTAATAATATCAACTGTTATCAAAATTCTCTTTATCTCATTTTTATCATATTATGTCATGATTATAGAATCTGGTAATTATTATTCTTATTACATAATAATTGCCAGATCATCCAAATGATGTGGAAAAAAACGTTCATTTTGGAGTCTACTCTCAAAAGCTAATATGTTCGCTAGATTTTGCCGCTTTTCGCTTTTGGGATTTTTTTTTTCTTTTACACCTGTTGTTATTTTATATGGACACAATTCCTGTTATTTCCAGCATTATTATCATGATTATAATCATTATTATATATGCCTTCATCCTTACATTAATTATCATCATTATCCTCATTCATTATCATCATTATTGCAATATATCATCATTATTGCAATTATTATGCATTATTATGCAATTAGTGCAGTGTATAATATATAATTTTACATCTACTACGTAATAAACAGCTATAATTAATAATAGTAATACAATAATAATAATAAGAAGAACGTTTCTATAATAATATTTAATCATTATTTCAATTACTATCTTATTACTGTACTTATTACTGTTATAATATTTAATTTTTACAATTCATACTACCAGTGAAAATAAAATAATGATAATAAAACAATAATAATATTAATAACAATATTATTAACAATTAGTATTATATAATCACCCCCTTAGCGTATTATTATTATTATTTGTTATTTTTTGTACAGTTATAATATATTTTTTGGCAATAATACTAATAATTAAGTAATAATAATAATGATAATAATAATAAAAATATAATAATAAGAATAATAATAAATAAGAATAATAATAATATAAATAATAATACTAATAATGAAATAATGAAATTAGTAATAATATGATAATCATAAAATGTTACCAATTCTCTTCATTTCAATTTTATCTTCATTATTGTCATGGATTACTAGAATTCTGGTAATTATTATCATTATTCCCTAATGATTGCCAGAATCATCAAAATGAATGGAAAAAACGCCAGTGGATTCACTCTCAAAGGCGATATTTCGCTAGATTTTTGCCGCTTTTTCGACTTTTAGGGATTTATTTCTTTTACCTTTTCTTTAAATTATATATGGACACAATTCCTGTTATATCATCAATATTATGATGATTATCATCATTATTATATTTATCATCATAATATCATCATTATCATCATATCATCATCATTATCATCATTATTGCAATATATAATCATTATTGCATATTTTATCATTATGTATTGCAATTATTGCAGTTATAATATATAATTTACATCTCTCCTAAAACAACTACAATAATAATAGTTCAATAACAATAACGAATAACAAAATAACGCTTCTATAATCATTATTATATCATATATCAATTAATATCGTTATCCTGTAATTATTTACTGTTATAATAATATTTTTTAGAATTATACTACTAGTAAAAAATACTAATAATGATTAATATATAAACAAAATAATATTAATAGCAATATGTATACAAGTAGATATTATAATTATACTTATTTATTATATTATTGTTATTATTAAGTTAATATATATTTTTTGGGCAATAATTACTAATAATTCAAGTAATAATAATTAAGATAATAATAAATAATAATAATAATAATAAAATAATACTAATAATATTGATAATAATAATAATTAATAATAATTATAATAATAGATAATAATAATATTAATAATATAATTGATAAATATGATGATAGTAATGAAATAGAATAATATTGAATAATCATCAAATGTATCCAAATTCTCTTATTCTCAATTTTATCACACATTGTCTGATAAAGAATTCTGGTAATTATTATCATTTTACCATAGTTAAATGGCCTGAAGCATCAAATGAAAATGGAAAAAAAAAAAAAAAAAACCTCATTTTGGAGTTACTCTCAAAAGGATATATGCGCTAGATTCCCGCTTTTTCGACTTTGGATTTTTTCTGTACCTTATTTTTTCTTATATATGGACACAATTCCTGTATTATCAATCATATTATTCATGATTATCATCAGTATTATCGTTATCATCATCATTATCATCATTTTATCTCATTTTCCATCATTCATTATCATCACATTATTGCAATTATTATCATCATTATTGCACTTATATCATATTATTGATTATTGCAGTATAATATATAATTTTAATTCTATACTAATAACAAATACCATAAAAATAGTAATAACAAAAATAAATAACAATAATAACGTTTCTAACATCATATCTATATCAATTAGTTCAATAATATCGTTATTACTTTAATTATTACTGTTATAATAATTATTTTTTTTTTACATTATACTACCAGTAAAAATAATAATAGGAGAAGATAACAATAATATATTAATAAACAATAGCTATAACAATTAGTATTATTATTAATTATACTTATTATATTATTATTGTTATTGTACAGTTATAATATATTTTTTGGCAATAATACTAAATAATTAAAGTAAATAATAAGAATGATGATAAATAATAATAAAATAATAATAATAATAATAATAATAATAATAATACTAATAATAATAATATAATAATAATAATAATAATGATAATAATGATGATAATAAGGATAATAGTAAATAATATATAAATCATCAAATTTTATCCAAAATTCTCTGATTTCACTTTTACATCCATATTGTCATGATTTAATTAGAATTCTGGTAATTATTATTTATTACCCTAAATAATTGCAGCCATCATCAAATGAATGAAAAAAAACCAATTTGGAGTTCTACTCTCAAAAGGCTATATTTCTTCGCTAGATTTTTGCCGCTTTGTTAGACTTTTGGGATTGTTTTTTTTGTACCTTCTTTATTATATAGGACACAATTCGTTATTATCTCATTATTATCATGATTATCATATTATTACGTTATCATAATCATTATCACATTATCATCATCTTCTCTCATTATGCAATTATTTCAGCATTATTGCAATTATTATCATTATTATGCAATTATTGCAGTTATTATATATATAAATTTTACATCTATATAAGAAACAACTACAATAATAATAGTAAAACCATACTAATAACAATAAACGTTGCTATAATCATTAACTTATATCATATTTCAATTTAATCGTTATTACTGTAATTATTATTGTCATAATAATGATTTTTTACCAATTATACTACCATTAAAAATAATAATAATGAAATAATAACAATAATAATATTAATAACAATATTATAACAATTGTATTATATAATTATACTTGTATTATTATTTATTGTTATATTACATTTATAATATTTTTTTTTGGCAACTAATAATAATTTAATTGAATTAATAAATAATAATTGATAATAATAATAATAATAATAATAAATAATAATAATTTCATAATAATAGAATAATCATAATAATAATAAATAATAATTAATAATAATAATATTAAAATAATGATACTAATTATGATAATAATGATAACGTAAAATATAATAATCATCAAATGTTTTTATCCAAATTATATTTATCTCACTTTTATCATCATTATTGCATGATTAAAGACATGCTCGGTAATATTATCATTATTACCACTAATAATTACCAGAATCATGAAATGAATGGAACAAAAACGTCATTTTTGAGTTACTCTCAAAAGGCTATATTTCGCTAGATTTTGCACGGCTTTTTCGATCATTTTGGGATTTTTTTGCTTTCCTTGTATTATATATGGACACAATTCTGTTATTATCATCATTATATTATGTTATAATCATTATTATCGTTATCATCATCAGTATCATCTATCATCATTATCATCATTAGGGCACATTATATATCAGATTGCCATTATATCATTATTATTAGCAATGTATTGCAGTTATATATAATATGTAATTTACATATATAATAATAACAACTACAATAATAATCGTTAATACACAAAATAATTAACACTAATAACGTTCTATAACATTTCATTTATATCATTATTCAAGTTAATATCGTTATTACTGTAATTTAATGTTATACATAATTATTTTTGAAATTATACTACTATTAAAATAATAATAATGATAATAATACCAATATAAATTAATAACAATATTATAACAATTTAGTATTATTATATTATATTTATTAATATTATTATTGTTAGGAGTACAGTTTAATATATGTTTGGCAATATACTAATAAGTAAAGGAAATAATACTAATGATAAATAATAATAATAATTAAAATGCATAATAATAATAATAATAATAATAATAATATAATACTAATAATATAAAATGATGATAATAATGATAATAGTAATAATATTAATAATCATTCAAAAGTCAACCAAATTCTCTTTATTTCACTTTTATCATCAGTATTTGTCATGGATTAATATGGAATTCTGGTAATTATTCGAATTATTACCCTAATAATGCCAAGAAGCATCAAATGAATGGAAAAAAAAAACGTCATCTTGGCGTTCACTCTCAAAGGATTTATATTTACAGATAGATTTTGCAGGCTTTTTCGACTTTTGGAATTTTTTTCTTTTTACCTTTGTTTTATTATATAGACACAATTCACTGTATTATCATCATTATTATATGATATCACATTATATCGTTATCATCATTTTACATCATGATTGCCAATTATAATCATTATTGCAATTATTATCACATTATTTGCAATTATTATCATTTATTATGCAGTTATTTGCAGGATAAGATATAATTTGACATACGATACTAATAAACAACTACAATTAATAATAGTAATAACAACAATAATAACAATAACACGTTTCTATAATCATTATTATATCATTATTTCAATGAATATCGTTCATTACTGTAATATTACGTTAATTATATTATTGTTTATATAGTTATTTTTAAATCTACTACCATAAAAATAATAATAATGATAATTAATAACAATAATATATTAATAACAATATTAATAACAATTAGTATTATAAAATTATACTTATTATATTATTATTGTTATTATTACAGTATAATATATTTTTGGCAATGATATAATAATTAAAGTAATAATAATAATGATAATAATAATTAAGATAATACATAATAATAATATGAATAAGAATATAATAACAATAATATAATAATATTTAATAATAATACTAATAAGAATAATAATCAAATAGTAATGATAATTAATAATAATAATATGATAATAATGTGATGATAATAATGATAATAGTAATAATATTAATAATCATCAAAGTGTTATCAAATTTCTCTTTTATTCTCACTTTTATATCATATTGTAATGATTTAATAGAATTCTAGAAATATTATCATTATTCCCCTAATAATTGCCCGAATCATCAAAATGATGGAAAAAAAACGTCATTTTGGGAGTTCTACTCTCAAAAAGGCTATATTTCGCTAGATTTTGCCGCTTTTTCGACTTTGGGAATTTTTTTCTTTTACCTTTTTTTTTCATTATATATGGAAAAATTACTCTAGTTCATCATATTTATCATGATTATGATCATTATTATCGTTATCATCATCATTATCATCATATCATCATTATCATCATCATTATCACATTATTGCCAATTAATTACATCATATTGCAATTACTATCATTATTATTGCAATTAATGCAGTTATAATATATAAGTTTCATCTATACTAATAACAACTTACAATATAATAGTAATAAGAATAAGAATAAACAATAATAACGTGTCTATAATAATCATTTATGTCATTATTTCAAGCTAATATCGTTATTACTGTAATTTTACTTTTGATAATAATAGTTTACAATGCGATACCAGTAAAAATAATAATATAATAAGAACAATAATAATATTAATTAACAATATTATTAACAATTAGTATTATTAAATTATATTATTATTATTATTATTGTTATTATTACAGTTATAATCTATTTTTTGGCAATAATATAATAATAAAGTAATAAATAATGCATAATAAGAATAATAATAATGAAAGAATAATATTAATAATAATAATAATAATACTATAATAATAATAAGAATAATATAATGATAATAATGTTGATAATAATGATAATAGTAATAATATATATAATCACAATGTTATCCAAATTCTCTTTATTCTCACTTTTCTCATCATTATGTCATGATGAATAGAATTCTGGTAATGATTATCATTATTACCCCACTAATTGCCAGAAATCATCAAATGAATGGAAAAAAAAAACGTCATTTTGGGAGTCTTCTCTCAAACAGGCTATATTCTGCTAGAGTTTGCGCTTTTCGACTTTTGGGATTTTTTTTTTCTTTAATTTTTTAGTATATAGGACACAATTACTGTTATTACATCAGTTATTAATCATGATTATCATCATTATTATAGTTATCATCATCATTATCATTCATTCATCATCATGGTATCATCATCATTATCATCATTATTGCAATTATTATCATCATTATTGCAATTATTTTATTATTATTGCACTTATTGCAGTTATAATATATAATTTTACATCTATACTATAACAACTACAATAATAATAATAGTAATAACAAAATATAATAACAATAATAACGTTTCTATAATCATATTAGATCATTATTTCAATTAATATAGTTCTTACTGAAATTATTACCGTGTGTAATAATTATTTTTCGAATATACTACCAGCAAAAATAAGAATATTGAGAAGAATAACAATAATACATATAAAAAACCAATTAGTATAACAAGTAGTATATTATAATTCTACTTATTATTATTTATTATTGTATTATACATTTATTAATATATTTTTGGCAATAATACTAACAATTAAAGAATAATAATAATGATAATAATAATAATAATACTAATAATAATAATAATAATAATAATAATAATGATGAAATAATGATAATCGTAATAATATTAATAATATCAAATGTGATTCCTAATCTCTGTATTCTCACTTTTATCATCATCATTGTCATGATTAATAGGATTCTGGTAATTATTATCATTATTATTACCTAAGCATTGCCAGAATTCATTAAATGAATGGAAAAAAAACGTCATTTGGAGTCTACATCCAAAAGGCCTAGAATTTTCGCTAGATTCTGCCGCTTTTCGAAGTTTGGGATTTTTTTTCTTTTACCTGTTTGTGTTATTATATATGGACCCAATTACTGTTATTATCATCATTAGTATCATGTTATCATCACTATGTATCGTTATCATCATCATTATCATCGTTATCATAATGTATTGCAATGTATTATCTCATTATTGCAATTATTATCATTATTATTGCAATATTTGCAGTTTAATATATAATTTTTACAATCCCCCTATACTAATAAAACAAATACAATAATAATAGTAATAAACAAATCTAACCCATAATGAACGTTTCTATAATCATTATGTTATATCATTATTTCAATTAATATCGTTATTACTGTAATTATTACTGTTGATAATAATTATTTTACAATTTATACGACCAGTAAAAAGATAATAATGAAATAATAAAATAATAATATTTGTAATAACAAGATATTAACAATTAGTATTATTATAATTATACGTATATTATCATGAGGGGATGTAGACAATTATGAATATGAGGGTGGTGGCAAGTAAGTACCTAATAATTAAAGTAATAATAAATAATGATAATAATAATAATAATAATAATAATAATATAATAATAATAATAATTAACTAATAATAATATAATACTAATAATGATGCTAATAATGATGATAATAATGCATAATAATAATAATATCCAATAATCACAAATGTATCAAAAGCTCTTTATTCACACTTTACCATTATTGTCATGATAATAGAATTCTTGTAATTATTATCATATACTACCCTAATAATTGCCACGGGCAATCATCAAATGAATGGAAAAAAAACTGTGATTTTGGAGTCTACTCTCAAAAGGCTATATTTCGCTAGATTGATTTTGCCGCTTATTCGACTTTTCGGATTTTTTTTCTTTTACCTTTTTTATTATATATGACACCAATTCCTGGGTATTATCATCATTATTATATGATTATCATCATTATCTATCGTTATATCATCATTATCATATTATCATCATATCATCATCTATCATCATTATTGCAATTATTATCATATTTTTGCAATTATTATCATCATTATTGCAAGATTATCTATTAATTATTGCAATTTTGCAGTATAATATATAATTTTACATCTATACTACTAACAACCACAATAATAATAGTAATAACAATAAGAATAACAATAATAACGTTTTCTAATAATCATTATTTATAGCATTATTTCAATTAATATCGTACTACTGTAATTGTTACGTTATAATAATTATTTTTACAATATATATAACAGAAAAATAATAATAGATTAATAATAACAATAAAATATTAAAACAATATTATAACAATTAGTATTATTAAATTATAATATTAGTATTATATTATTGGTGTTATTAAGTTATATATATTTTTTTTCGGCAATAATACTACTATTAATCGTAATAATAATAATGAATAATAATAATAATAATAATAATAATATATAATAATAATATAATAATAATAATAATAATAATAATGATAATAATGATGATTTTAATGATATATTAATAATATTAATAATCATCAAATGTTCATCCAAAGTCTCTTTATTCTAACCTTTTAATCATCATTATTGTCATGATTAATGAGAATTCTGGTAATTCTATCATTATACCTAATAATTGCCAGAACATTAAATGAATGGAAAAAACGTCATTTTGGGAGTCTACTCGTCAAAAGGCTATCTTCGGTTAGATTTGCCGCTTTTCGAACTTTTGGGATTTTTTTTTTTTCTTTTACCCTTTTTTATATATAGGGACACCAATTCATGTTATATCATCATGTACAGTATTATCATCATATTATCGTTATCATCATGCATTATCATCATTATCATCATTATCATCATCATTATCATCATTATGGCAATTATTATGCATCATTTATTGACAATTTATTATTCATAGTATTGCAATTATTATCATTATTATTGCAATTATTGCAGTTATTAATTATAATTTACATCTATACTAAAAAACTTACAATAATAATAGTAATAACAATATAATAACAATAATAACTTTCTATAATCATTATTATATCATTATTTCAAGTAATATCGTTTAATACTGTAATTATTACTTTTATAATAATTATTTTTACAAATTATACTACCGAGTAAAAATAAGAAGTAATGATGATTAATAACAAGAATAATGTTTGAAGAACAATAATTATAAAACACTTAGTAGTATTGATAATGAGACTTAGTTATTATTATTATTGTTATTATACAGTTATGAATATATTTTTTGGCCAAATAATATAATAATAAAGTAATAATAATAATGATAATAATGATAAATAAGAATAATAAGTAATAAATAATAATAATTATAATAATAATAATACTAATAATAAGAATACGAATAAGTATGATAAAGAAGCTGATGATAATAATGATAATCATTAATAATATTTATATAATCATCAATGTTATCCAAATTTCTTTATTCTCACTTTTATCATCATTATTGTCAGGATTATAGGAATCGGGTAATTTTATACATTATGACCTAATATATTGCCAGAATCATCAAATGAATGGAAAAATGTCATTTTGGAATTACTCTGAAAAGGCTATATTTCGCTAGATTTTGCCGCTTTTTCGACTTTTGGGAATTTTTTTTCTTTTACCTTTTTTTATTATATATGGACACAAAGTCCTGCTTATGATCATCATGATTATCAGGATTATCATCATTATTATCGGTTCATCATTTTCATATCTAATTATCATCATCATCAATCATCCTTATTGCAATTATTATCATCATTATTGCAATTATTCCATTATTATTGCAATTTTATTGCGTTATAATATATAATTTTACATCCCTATCTAAAAACAAAATACAATAATAATAGTAATAACATAAGAATAACAATAGACGTTTCTATAATGCATTATTTATATCATTAATTTAATTAATACGTTATACTGTTTAATTATTACTGTTATTAGTAATTATTTTTACAATTTATACTACCAGTAAAAAAAAAAATATGATAATAAATAGCAATAATAATATTAATAAATCAATATTATACAATTAGTATTATTATAATTATACTTATATTTATTATCTATTGTGATTATTACAGTATAATATATTTTTTGGGCAATAATACTATAATTAATTAATATAATAATGATAATAATATAATAATAATACAAATAATAATAATAATAAATAATAAATAATAATGATAATAAATGATGATTACTAATGATAATAGTAATATATAATAATCATCAAATTGTTATCCAAATTCTCTTTATTCCATTTTATCATCATTTATGTCATGATTAATAGGAATTCTGGTAATTATTATCATTATTACCCTAATAATTGACAGAATCATCAAATGAATGGAAAAAACGTCATTTTGGAGTCGACTCTCAAAAGGCTATATTCGATAGATTTTTGCGCTTTTTGACTTTGGGATTTTTTTTCTTTTTACCTTTTTTTTTATATATCATGGACACACATTCCCTGTTAATTATTCATCATTATTATCGAGAATGATTATCATTATTATTATCGTTATATATCATCATTATCATTCATTTATCATCAATATCATTCATCATTATCATCATTATTGCAAATAATCATCATTATTGCAATTATTTATCATTATTATTGTAAATTGCAAGTTATAATATATAATTTTACATATATTACCAATAACAAGTACAATATTAATAGTTCAATAAACAATAATAATAACAATAATAATGTTTCTATAATAATTATTTATATCATTATTTCAATTAATATCGTTATACTGTAATTATTACCGCTATAATATTATTTTTACAATTATACTATCAGTTAAAAATAAACTAATGATAATATTAACAATAATAATATTACATAAACACATATTTATAACAATTAGTATTATTATAATATACTTTTATTATTAATATATTGTTATTATTACAGTTGTAATATATTTTTTGCAATTAATACTCATAATTAAAGTAATAATATAATGGTAATAATAATAATAATAATAATAATAATAATAATCATAATATAATAATCTTAATGATAATAATCGATGATAATAATGAATATAGTAACAATATTAGTAATTATCAAAGCTATCCAAATTATCTTTATTCTCACTTTTATCATCATTATGTCATGATTAATCGAATCTGGTAATTATTATCATATTACCCTAATAATTGCCAGAATCATCAAGATGAATGGAAAAAAATACGTCATTTTAGGAGGTATACTCTCAAAAGGCTATATTTCGCTCGATTTGCCGCTTTTTCGACTTTTGGGATTTTTTTTCTTTTACCTTTTTATTATATAATGTGACACAATTCTTGTTATTCTCATCATTTATTATCATGATTACATATATTATCGTTATCATCATCATTTCATCATGATCATCATTATCATCATCATATCATCATATTGCATTATTATCAATCATTATTGATTATTATCATTATTATTGCAATTATTGCAGGTATAATATATAATTTTAACATCTATACTACTAAACAACTACAATAATAATAGTAATAAACACATAATAATAACAATAAGAACGTGTATATAATCATTTATTTTCTATAATTATTCAATTAATATCGGTATTACTGTAATTCTATGTTAAATAATCATTTGTCAATTTATAACCAGTAAAAATAATAAAATGGTAATAATAACAATATTAATATTAATAACAATAGTTATATCAATTAGTTATTATTATAATTATAACGTAGTATTATTATTATGTTAATACAGTTATAATATATTTTTTGGCAATAATACAATAATTAAAGTAATAGAAATAATGATAATAAATAATAATAATAATAATAATAATAATAATACAAAAAATAATAATAAAATAATAATAATAATAATGAATAATGATGCAAATAAATGAGTAATTATTAATAGCATTAATAATCACAACATGTTATCCAAATCGGTTTCTCTCACTTTTATCATCATTATTGTCTATGATTAATAGAAATTATGGAATTATATCATTATTACCTAAATAATTGGCCAGAATCATCAAATGACTGGAAAAACAAAAAACGCAATATTTTCGCTAGATTTGGCCCGCTTTTTTCGAATTTTGGATTTTTTTCTTTTACCTTTTTTTAATTATATATGGACACAATTCCTGTTATTATCTCTGCCCATTATCCATTCCCTACAATTTCTGAACAATGTTAGTGCAAGGGACGCAAGCCTTCCTTCACCCTGAATTAAACAGGGGAAGAAGTTCGACATAAACCCACCAAACTTTACAGCATTGCGGTACAGTATGGAGGCTGCTATAGGCAAATCGTGGTCGGGAATTCCACTGAGCCTCGATCTCCATAAGGATATAATAATTAAAAAAAAAAATTATAAATAAATAAATCAAATAAATATATATTATATATCTATATATATATATATATATATATATATATATATATATATATATATATAATATATATATATACGTGTGTGTGTGTGGTGTGTGTGTGTGTGTGTGTTTTGTGTGGTGTGTGATGTTTGTATGTGTGTCGTGTGTGTGTATATATATATTAATTTATATATATTATATATTCAAAAACATATATGTGTTGTATGTTATATATATGTAATATATAATATATATATAATATATATAATATATTATATATCATAATATATACATATATATACAACATACACACAAAACACACACACACACAACACCACACACACAACACACATAATATATATATATATATCTATAAATAATATATATATATATCTATATATTATTAGATATATATATATATATATATATATATATATATATATATATTATAATATATATGACCACTCGCCACCGTGTATATGTGTGTGTGTGTGTCGTGGGTTTATGTGTGTGTTGTGTGTTGTGTGTATGTGGTTGTGTTGTGTGTGGTGTGTATATATATGTTATATATTATATATATATATATTTATATATATATATATATATATGATATTATATAGATTATATATATATAAATATGTATGTGTGTGCCCTGTGTGTGTGTGTGTGCGTGTGTTGTGAGTATCTATTTTGATATATAGATATATAGTTATATGATATATATATTATATATATATATATGTATATTTATATATATAGATATTATCTATATATATATATATGTGATAGATAGTATGTTAGACTATACTTGTAGTTAATATAGAGATAATATTATTATATATAATTAATATAATTATGAATATATATCTATGTGTTGTGTGTGGTGTGTGTGGTTGGGTGTGGGGTGTGGGATGGAGGTATATATAGGATTTACATATAGATATATATAGAGGATTATTAGAGATATATATATATATATATATAGAAATATATATATATACCTATATATACGCACCCACACGCACCACACAACACACCACAAAAAGAACAGATAGAGATATATATAATATAATATAATATATATATTATATATATATCTAATATATATATATATATATATGAAGGTATATATATATCTATATTGACACACACACACACATAAACACACACACACACACACATACACACATAACAAACACCACAAAAACCACATATACATCGTTGAACCAGTCGTTAGATCATCGGACTGTCGCTGACGGCGATTTGACGTCGATGGTTCGAGGTCAACGGCGGCGGCGTTGTCCCTTGGCGAGAGGAATTTCACCTAGATTGACTGCCTGGCGCAAATCCCGGGTTTAAAGCCGATAAGCGGGTAAATACGAGATGGTGATCGATTTAAAACGGCAACGGCAAACCACTGTCTAAAATTGCAGAAAATCATGAAAAATCCATGATCGCCAGTCATGGTAGGGGATAAGGCACAAGGCCGTGTGGCCAGTGGTTTTTTTTAGTAGGGCACGGACTCAAGACTGGCACGACGGCAACTGAGTTCGAGGGTTGAGTCACCGCCGGGAGCGGTCTTCCCTTGGGCAAGGTAAACTTCACCTCGATTGCGTACCTATGCAGCCGGTGGCCAAGCCAGCCCAAAGTCAGTGCTATATATTTACATATATATATCAGATATATATATATACTAGATATATAGATATATATATATATATGTATATTTATATATACCGTATATCTATATCTGCATATATTCCGTAGATGTATATATATATATTATTAATCTATATATATATCTAATATATAGATATATATATATATATTTTAAATTTAATATATATTTTTATATAAATATATATCTTAATATAATAGATATATATATATATATAATAATCATATAATAAGTAAAAATATATATATCTATTTATAATATATCTTTAAATCTACACTTATTATAGATAGATAGATAGATGTATACAAAATGTATGTACATACACAAAGAAACACACACGTGTGTGGATGTTGCGTGTGTAGATATAATATTATAATAATAATATATATATAATATATATATCTATATATATATATATAGAGTAGATATTAGTTCCCACAACATGAACAACAACACACAAACACACACCCACGACACACACACAC
>NW_023638937.1:133295-140795 GCF_015228065.2 Penaeus monodon
AGAATTCTATTAATCATGACAATAATGATGATAAAGATTTGAATAAAGAGAATTTGGTTAACATTTGATGATTATTGATAATATTATTATTATTATTATTATCATTGTTATTATTATTATTATTATTATAATTATTATTATTATTATTATTATTATTATTATTATTATTATTATTATTAATACTACTAATATAATTATTATTATTCTTACTTAAATGATTAGTATTATTGCCAAGTAATATATTATAACTGCAATATTAGAAATATTAATAATAATAATTATAATTATAATAATGCTTATTGTTATAATGTTGTTATTAATATTATTATTGTTATTATTATCATTATTATTATTTTTACTGGTAGTATAATTGTAAAAATAATTATTATAACAGCAATAATTGCAATAATAATGATAATAATTGGAATAATGATGATAGTAATTGCAATAATGATGATAATGATGATCATAATGATAATGATGATGATAATGATAGTAAGGATGATAATCATGATAATAATGATGATAATAAAGGAATTGTGTCCATATATAATAAAAAAAGTAAAAGAAAAAAAATCCGAAAAGTCAAAAAAGCGGCTAAATCTAGCGAAATATAGTCTTTTGAGAGTAGACTCTAAAACAATTTTTTTTGCATTTATTTGATGATTCTGGCAATTATTAGGGTAATAATGATAAAAATTACCAGTATTCTATTAAACATTACAATAATGATGATAAAAGTGAGAATAAAGAGAATTTGGATAACATTTGATGATTATTATTATTATTGTTATTATTATTATTATTATTATTATTATTATTATTATTATCATTATTATTACTTTAATTATTAGTATTATTGCCAAAAAATATATTATAACTGTAATAATAACAATAATAATAATAAGTATAATTATAATATTACTAATTGTTATAATATTGTTATTAATATTATTATTGTTATTACAATCATTATTATTATTTTTACTGGTAGTATAATTGTAAAAATAATTATCATAACAGTAATAATTACAGTAATAACGATATTAATTAAAATAATTATATAGATAATTATTATAAAAACGTTATTATTGTTATTATTATTGTTATTACTATTATTATTGTAGTTGTTATTAGTATAGATGTAAAAACATATATTATAACTGCAATAATTGCAATAATAATTATAATAATTGCAAAAATGTTAATAAATTCAATAATGATGATAATGATTATAATGATGATAATGATGATAATGATGATGATAACGATAATAATGATGATATTCATGAAAATAATGATGAAAATAATAGGAATTGCGTCCATATATAATAAAACAAAGGTAAAGGGAAAAAAATACTATAAGTCGAAAAAGCGACAAAATCTAGCAAAATATAGAATTTTGAGAGTAGACTCCAAAATTACGTTTTTTCCATTCTTTTGATGAGGATTTTTTTTCTTTTACCTTTTACCCTTGTTTTATGATAATGATAATGATGATGATAACGATAATAATGATGATAATCATGAACATTTTTATATTTTTACATCTATACTAATAACAACTACAATAATAATAGTAACAAGAATAATAAGAATAATAACGCTTTTATAATAATTATTTATATCATCATTTTAATTAATATCGTTATTACTGTAATAATTATTGTTATAATAATTATTTTTACAATTTTACTACCAGTAAAAATAATAATGATAATAATAATAAACAATAATGATATTAATAACAATATTATAACAATTAGTATTATTATAATTATACTTATTATTATTATTATTGCAATTATTGCAGTTATAATATATTACTTGGCAATAATACTAATAATTTAAGTAATAATAATAATAATTATAATAGTAGTAGTAATAGTAATAATAATAATAATAATAATAATAATAATAATAATAATAATAATAATAATAATAATAATAATAATAATAATAATAATAATAATAACAATAATAATAATAATAATAATAATAATAATAATGATAATAATGATAATAATAATGCAAATACTAATATTATCAATAATCATCAAATGTTAACCAAAATCTCTTTATTCTAATTTTAATCATCATTATTGTCATGCTTAATAGAATTCTGGTAATTATTATCATTATTACCCTAATAATTGCCAGAATCATCAAATGAATGGAAAAAACGTTATTTTCGAGTCTACTTTCATAAGGCTATATTTCACTAGATTTTCCAGCTTTTTCGACGTATGAGATTTTTTTTCTTTTACCTTTTTTATTATATATGGACACAATTCCTCTTATTATCATCATTATTATCATAATTATCATCATTATTATCGTTACCATCATCATTATCATCATTATCATCAATGTCATCATCGTTATCATGATTATTGCAATTATTATCATGATTATTGCAATTATTATCATTATTATTGCAATAATTGCAGTTATAATATATATTTTTCCATCTATACTAATAGCAACTACAATTATAATAGTAATAACAATAATAATAACAAAAATAACGTTTTTATAATAATTATTTATATCATTTTTAAAATTGATATCGTTATTAATGTAATTATTACTGATATAATAATTTTTTTTATAATTATACTACCAGTAAAATAATAATAATGATAATTATAACAATAATAATATTAATAACAATATTATAACAATTAGTATTACTATAATTATACTTATTATTATTATTATTGTTATAATTACAGTTATAATATATTTTTTGGCAATAATACTAATAATCAAAGGAATAATAATAATAATAGTAATAATAATAATGATAATAATAATAATAATAATAATGATGATAATAATAATAATAATAATAATAATAATAATAATAATAATAATAATAATAATAATAATAATAATAATGATAATAATAATGATAATAATAATGATATTAGTAATAATATTATTCATCTAATGTTATGCAAATTCTCTTTATTCTCACGTTTGTCATCATTATTGTCATGATTAATAGAATTCTGGTAATTATTATCATTATTACCCTAATAATTGCCGGATTCATCAAATGAATGGATAAAAACTCATTTTGGAGTCTATTCTTAAAAGGGCATATTTCGCTAGATTTTGCCACTCATCATTATCATCCTTATCATAATCATTATCATCATTATTGCAATTATTATCATAATTATTGCAATTATTATCATTATTATTGGAATTATTGCAGTTATAATATATATTTTTACATCTATACTAATAAGAACTACAATAATAATAGTAATAACAATAATAATAACAATAATAACGTTTTTATAATAATTATTTATATCATTATTTTAATTAATATTGTTATTACTGTAATTATTACTTTTATAATTATTATTCCTACAATTACCAGCAAAAATAATAATAATGATAATAATAACAATAATAATAATAACAACAATATTATAACAATTAGTATTATCATAATTATACTTATTATTATCATTATTGCTACTATTACAGTTATAATATGTTTTTGGCAATAATACTAATAATTAAATAATAATAATAATAATAATAATAATAATAATAATAATAATAATAATAATGATAATAATGACAATAATGATAATAATAATGATAATAGTAATAATATCCATAATCATCAAATATTATCGAAATTTTCTTTATTCTGACTTTTATGATCATTATTGCCATGATTAATAGAATTCTGGTAATTATTATCATTATTACCCTAATAATATGCAGAATCATCAAATGAATGGAAAAAACTTAAATTTGAAGTCTACTCTCAAAAAGCTATATTTCACTAGATTTAACCGCTTTTTTGAGTTTTAGGATTTTTTTTCTTTTACTTTTTTATTATTTATGGACACAATTCCTATTATTGTCATCACTATTATCATGATTATCATCATTATTATCGTTATCATCATCATTATCATCATTATCATCATCGATATCTTCATTATTACAAATATTATCATTATTATTGCAATTAATATCGTTATTACTATAATTATTACTGTTATAATAATTATTTTTACTAATATACTACAAGTAAAATTAATAATAATAATAATAATAATAATAATAATAATAATAATGAATAATAATAATACTAATAATAAAAATAATAATAATGATAATAATAATAATAATAATAATAATAATAATAATAATAATAATAATAATGTTATTAATGATAATAGTAATGATAATAGCAATATTACCATTAATCATCATATGTTATCCAAATTCTCTTTATTCTCAATTTTATCGTCATTATTGTCATGATTAATAGAATTCTTGTAATTATTATCATTATAACCCTAATAATTTCCAGAATCAAATTAAGGGAAAAAAAAAAAAATATTTGGGGTCTACTCTCAAAAGGCTATATTTCACTAGATTTTGTCGCTTTTTCGACCTTTTGGATTTTTTTTTTTAACTTTTTAAATTATATATGACACATTTCCTGTTAGTATCATGATTATTGTCATCATTATTGCATTATTATCATTATTATTGCAGTTATTATCATTATTATTACAATTATTGCAGTTATAATATATATTTTACATCTATGCTAATAAAAAACTACAATGATAATAGTAATAACAATAATAATAACAATAATAATTTTTATAATAATTTTTTATATCATTATTTTAATTAAACATCGTTTTTACTGTAATTATTAGTTATAATAATTATTTTACAATTATACTACCAGTAAAAAAAATAATAATGAAATAATAACAATAATATTATTAAAAACAATATTATAAAAATTTAGTATTATTATAATTATACTTTTTATTTTTATTATTATTGTTATATTTCAGGGATAATATATTTTTTAGCAAATAATAATAACAATTAAAGTAATAGTAACAATAATAATAATAATAATGATATTAATAATAATAATAATAATGATAATAATAATAATAATAATAATAATAATATTAATAATAATAATAATAATAATAATAATAATAATAATAATAATAATAATAATAATAATAATAATAATAATAATAATAATAATAATAATAATAATAATAATGATAATAATAATCATCATCATCATCATCATCATCATCATATGTTATCCAAATTCTCTTTATTCTCACTTTTATCATCATTATTGTCATGATTAATAGAATTCTGGTAATTATTATAATTATTACAATAATAATTGCCGGAATCATCAAATGAATGGAAAAAAAAGTCATTTTGCAGTGTACTCTTAGAAGACTATATTTTTTAAGATTATACAGCTTTTTCGATTTTCGGAATTTTTTTTTTCTTTTGCCTTTTTTATTACATATGGACACAATTCCTGTTATTATCATCATTATTATCAAGATTATCATCATTATAATCGTTATCATCATCATTATCATCATTATCATCATCTTTATCATCATTATTGCAATTATTATCATAAATATTTCAATTATTATCATTATTATTGCAATTATTGCAGTTATAATATATAGTTTTACATCTATACCAATAACAACTACAATAATAATAGTAAAACAATAATAATAATAATAATAAAGTTTTTATAATAATTATTTATATCATTATTTTAATTAAAATCGTTATTACATTAATTATTACAATTATATAATTATTTTTACAATTATACTACCAGTAAAATAATAATAATGATAATAATAACAATATTAATATTAACATTAATATTATAACAATTAGTATTATTATAATTATACTTATTATTATTGCTATTATTACAGTTATGATATATTTTTTGGCAATAATACTAATAATTAAATTTATAATGATAATAATAATGATAATAGTAATAATATTAATAATCAGAAAATGATATCCAAATTCTCTTTATTCTCACTTTTATCATCATTATTGTCTTGATTAATAAAATTCTGATAATTATTATCATTACCCTAATAATTTCGAGAATCATCAAATGAATGGAAAAAAAACGTCATTTTGGAGTCTTCTCTGAAAAGGTTATATTTAGCTAGATTTTACCGCTTTTTCAACTTTTGAGATTTTTTTTTACCTTTTTTTATTATATATGGACACAATTCCTGTTATTATCATCATTATTTTCGTAATTTTCATCATTATTAGCGTTATCATCATTATCATCACTATCATCATTATCATCATCATTATCATCATTATTGCAATTATTATAATCATTATTGCAATTATTATCATTATTATTGATATTATTGCAGTTATAATATATATTTTTACATCTATACTAATAAAAACTACAACAGTAATATTAATCAGCAATCATCATAATCATCATCATAATATAATAATTGCAATAATATCTCTACTCATTATTGCACTCTCTCTCTCTTCTTTCTCTTCTCTATTCTTCTCTATCTCTTTTTCTCTCTCTATAAAAACTCACTCATATCTACTATATAATTTGGTTACTTTTAATAATAACTTTTCAATAATTATTTCTCTCTTTTTAATCATCTCTCATTACTCTTATTTATTACTTCTTCTATAATTATTTTTCTAATTTTCCTTCAATTGAAATAAAATTCATATAACTATAACATATTTAACAATAATAACAATTATAATTTTAAATTTATACTTATTTTATTATATCGTTATATTATAACAGTTATAATATATTTTTTGGAAAATTTAAATACTATAATTAAAGAAAATAAAATAATAATATAATAATAATAATAATAATAAAATAATAATAATAATATATAATAATCAATAATAGTTATTAATAATATAAATTATTGCATAATAATATAATATAATAATAAATAATGATGGTAATATTTATTATTATTATATATATAATTATTAATTTATTAATTAATATTATATATATATAATTGTATTAATAATAATAATTATATTATATAATGATAATAATAATGATAATAGTAATAATAATATAATAATCAGAAAATGATATGCCAATTCTCTTTATTCTCACTTTATTATCATATTGTTTGATTAATAAATTCTGATAATTATTATTATTACCCTAATAATTTTATAATTATTCAAATGAATGAAAAATCATTTGGAGTTCTTGAAAAGGTTATATTTAGAAGATTACCAATTTTCACTTTTGACTTTTTTATACTATTATTGTTTAATTATACAAATTCCTGATTATTATCATCATATTTTCGAACTTTACATATTAAAAACGTCATCATTTATCTTCCTGAATTATTATATTAGTAGCATATTATCGCATTTTTAACTTTTGAGATTATTTTTTCCTTTTATTATTGATATTATTGCATATCCTTATTATATATTTTTTCATTTTCATATTAATTAACTACAACAATATAGTAATAGCAATCATAATAATAGAAATAATATATAATATTTTAGCAATATATAATCTTCTCCTTGCATCTCTACATCTCTCTCATATTACTTCAGTCTCTATTACTTTTTCATCTATCTCATAAATCACATCTACTCTAT
>NW_023638937.1:146679-151679 GCF_015228065.2 Penaeus monodon
ATAATATAATAATAATAATGTTATTAATGATAATAGTAATGATAATAGCAATATTACCATTAATCATCATATGTTATCCAAATTCTCTTTATTCTCAATTTTATCGTCATTATTGTCATGATTAATAGAATTCTTGTAATTATTATCATTATAACCCTAATAATTTCCAGAATCAAATTAATGGAAAAAAAAAATATTTTGGGGTCTACTCTCAAAAGGCTATATTTCACTAGATTTTGTCGCTTTTTCGACCTTTTGGGATTTTTTTTCTTTAACTTTTTTAAATTATATATTGACACATTTCCTGTTAGTATCATGATTATTGTCATCATTATTGCAATTATTATCATTATTATTGCAGTTATTATCATTATTATTACAATTATTGCAGTTATAATATATATTTTTACATCTATGCTAATAACAACTACAATGATAATAGTAATAACAATAATAATAACAATAATAACGTTTTTATAATAATTTTTTATATCATTATTTTAATTAACATCGTTATTACTGTAATTATTAGTTATAATAATTATTTTTACAATTTACTACCAGTAAAAAAAATAATAATGATAATAATAACAATAATGTTATTAATAACAATATTATAACAATTAGTATTATTATAATTATACTTATTATTATTATTATTATTGTTATTATTTCAGGGATAATATATTTTTTAGCAATAATAATAACAATTAAAGTAATAGTAACAATAATAATAATAACAATAATAATAATAATAATAATAATAACAATAATTATAATAATAATAATAATAATAATGACAATAATAATAATAATAATAATAATAATAAATAAAAATAATGATATTAATAATAATAATAATAATGATAATAATAATAATAATAATAATAATAATAATCATCATCATCATCATTATCATCATCATCATCATCATGTGTTATCCAAATTCTCTTTATTCTCACTTTTATCTTCATTATTGTTATGATTAATAGAATTCTGGTAATTATTATCATTATTACAATAATAATTGTCGGAATCATCAAATGAATGGAAAAAAAGTCATTTTGCAGTGTACTCTTAGAAGACTATATTTCTTAAGATTATACAGCTTTTTCGATTTTCGGATTTTTTTTTTCTTTTGCCTTTTTTATTACATATGGACACAATTCCTGTTATTATCATCAGTATTATCAAGATTATCATCATTATAATCGTTATCATCATCATTATCATCATTATCATCATCTTTATCATCATTATTGCAATTATTATCATAAATATTTCAATTATTATCATTATTATTGCAATTATTGCGGTTATAATATATAGTTTTACATCTATACCAATAACAACTACAATAATAATAGTAAAACAATAATAATAATAATAAAGTTTTTATAATAATTATTTATATCATTATTTTAATTAAAATCGTTATTACATTAATTATTACAATTATAGTAATTATTTTTACAATTATACTACCAGTAAATATAATAATAATGATAATAATAACAATATTAATATTAACATTAATATTATAACAATTAGTATTATTATAATTATACTTATTATTATTGCTATTATTACAGTTATGATATATTTTTTGGCAATAATACTAATAATTAAATTAATAATAATAATAATAATAATAATAATAATAATAATAATAATAATAATAATAATAATCATTTTTATTATTATTATTATTATTATTATTATTATTATTATTATTATTATTATTATTATTATTATTATTATTATTATTATTATTATTATTATAATGATAATAATAATGATAATAGTAATAATATTAATAATCAGAAAATGTATCCAAATTCTCTTTATTCTCACTTTTATCATCATTATTGTCTTGATTAATAAAATTCTGATAATTATTATCATTACCCTAATAATTTCGAGAATCATCAAATGAATGGAAAAAACGTCATTTTGGAGTCTTCTCTGAAAAGGTTATATTTAGCTAGATTTTACCGCTTTTTCAACTTTTGAGATTTTTTTTTTACCTTTTTTTATTATATATGGACACAATTCCTGTCATTATCATCATTATTTTCGTAATTTTCATCATTATTACCGTTATCATCATTATCATCACTATCATCATTATCATCATCATTATCATCATTATTGCAATTATTATAATCATTATTGCAATTATTATCATTATTATTGATATTATTGCAGTTATAATATATATTTTTACATCTATACTAATAAAAACTACAACAATAATAGTAATAGCAATAATAATAATAGTAATAATAATAATAATAGCAATAATAATCTCTCTCCCTCCCTCTCTCTCCCTCTCTCTCTCTCTTTCTTTCCTTCTCTCTCTCATCTCCTTCTCTCTCTCTATCTCCTTCTCTCTCTCTCTCTCCTTCTCTCTCTCTCTCTCTCCTTCTTTTGGAGTGTACTCTTTCTCAATAATAACGTTTTTATAATAATTATTTATATCATTATTTTAATTAATATCGTTATTACTGTAATTATTACTGTTATAATAATTATTTTTACAATTATACTACAATTGAAAATAAAAATAATAATAATAACAATAACAATATTTAAAACAATATTATAACAATTAGTATTATCATAATTATACTTATTATTTTTATTATTGCTATTATTACAGTTATAATATATTTTTTGGCAATAATACTAATAATTAAAGTAATAATAATAATAATGATAATAATAATAATAATAATAATAATAATAATAATAATAATAATAATAACAATAATAGTAATAATAATAATAATAATAATAATAATAATAATAATAATAATAATAATAATGATTTTTATTATTATTATTATTATTATTATTATTATTATTATTATTGTTATTATTATTATTATTATTATTGTTATTATTATTATTATTATTATTATTATAATGATAATAATAATGATAATAGTAATAATATTAATAATCAGAAAATGATATCCAATTCTCTTTATTCTCAATTTTATAATCATTATTGTCTTGATTAATAAAATTCTGATAATTATTATCATTACCCTAATAATTTCGAGAATCATCAAATGAATGGAAAAAACGTCATTTTGGAGTCTTCTCTGAAAAGGTTATATTTAGCTAGATTTTACCGCTTTTTCAACTTTTGAGATTTTTTTTTACCTTTTTTTTTAATATATGGACACAATTCCTGTTATTATCATCATTATTTTCGTAATTTTCATCATTATTAGCGTTATCATCATTATCATCACTATCATCATTATCATCATCATTATCATCATTATTGCAATTATTATAATCATTATTGCAATTATTATCATTATTATTGATATTATTGCAGTTATAATATATATTTTTACATCTATACTAATAAAAACTACAACAATAATAGTAATAGCAATAATAATAATAGTAATAATAATAATAATAGCAATAATAATCTCTCTCCCTCCCTCTCTCTCCCTCTCTCTCTCTCTTTCCTTCTCTCTCTCTCTCCTTCTCTCTCTCTATCTCCTTCTCTCTCTCTCTCTCCTTCTCTCTCTCTCTCTTTATATCTTTTCTATTCATCTTTTATTCTTTTAATTCTTTCTTATATAATTTTTTTATAATATTTTCTCATTTTGAAATTAAAATAAACAATAAAATAATAACATTATTAAAAAATTTATATCAATTTAATTATAATTAATTATTTTTATTAATTTATTATTAATTATAATTATTTTTTTAAAATATTATATTAATAATAATATAATAATAATAATAATAATAATAATAATTATTATAATATTAATATTATAATTAATAATTATTATTATTTAATATTAATTATAATAATTATTATTTTATTAATTATTATATAATATAATTAATTAATAATAATATAATATAATATTAATATATAATATATCATTCTTTTATTTATTTATATTGATTTTTATTAATATTATATTATTATTATATTACCTAATATTTTCGAAACTATTAATATGAAAATCATTTTGATATTATCTGAAAAGTTTATTTACTAGATTTACCTTTTTTAATTTAATTTTTATTTACCTTTTTGTTTATTATGGACAAATTCCTTTTATTATCATTATTTTCGTAATTTTAATTATTACTTTATAAATTTATGCATATCCTAAATTATCATTATCATATTTTGAATTTTTAATCATTATTGCAATTTTATCATTACTTTTATTATTGCATTATAAATTATTTTTATCTATACTAATAAAATTACAAAATTATAATATAATATATATATAATAATAATAATCAATAATAATTCTCTCCCTCCTCTCTCCCTCTCTACTTACTCTTTTATTTCTTCCTTCTCTCTTATTCTTCTAATCTCTCTCTCTCTCCTTTCTCCTCTCATCTCCTCTTGGTACTCTTCTAATATACTTTTTAATAATATATTAATTATTCCTTCTTCTTCCTTTAATCTCTTTTACTTTCTTTACTTTCTTTATATACTTTTTCAAAATTATCTCAATTTAATAAAAATAATCTATTAGAAATAATTTATAAAATTAACTTTTTATAATTATAATATAATTATAATATAATTTTATTATTATTATTAATTATAATAATAATAATAATAATAATAATAATAATAATAAAATAATAATAATAATAATAATAATAATAATAATAATAATAATAATGATAATAATGATAATAATAATGATAATAGTAATAATAATAATCATCAAATTTTATCCAAATTAACTTCATTCTCAATTTTATTATCATTATTGTCATGATTAATAGAATTCGGGTAATTATTATCCATCAAATTAATGGAAAAAAAAACGTCATTTTGGAGTCTACTCCCAAAAGGCTATATTTCGGTAGATTTTGCCGCTTTTTCGACTTTCGGGAATTTTTTTCTTTTAGCTTTTTATTATATATGGACACAATTCCTGGTATTATCATCATTATTATCATGATTATCATCAATATTATCGTTATCA
>NW_023638937.1:153705-168705 GCF_015228065.2 Penaeus monodon
TAAAAATACAACACATAAAATCACACCACACCCACACACACACACACACACATATAAAATAGATATATATATATATATATATATATATTATATATCATAAATTATGTATATATATTATATATCATATATATATATATATAATATAATATATATAATATTTTATATATATTCTTCTTGTTCTTTTAACAGTAGGTTCATGTCTGAGCTGCCGTGGTCAGAGCATGATACTGAATTGTAGTTTTCATGTTGTGATACTCTTGGAGTGAGTACGTGGTAGGGTCCCTAGTTCATTTCCACGGAGAGTACCGGTGTTACCGATTAGGTAATCATTCTCTCTATTTTTATCCGGGCTTGGGGACCAGCACTGACTTGGGTTGGGTTAGCCACCCAGTGGCTAGGTAGGCAATTGAGGTGAAGTTCCTTGCCCAAGGGAACAATGCTCCGGCCGGTGACTCGAACCCTCGAACTCAGATTGCCATCGTGCCAGTCTTGAGTCCGATGCTCTAACCACTCGGCCACCGAGGCCTTGAAGATCATGGGCTTCCATGATATGAATATATATATATATATATATATATATATATATATATATATATATATATATTAATATATTACACACACACACACAGATATGTATGTGTATATATATATATGTATATATGTATATATGTATACATATATATATATATGAATACACACACACCCACACACACACACACACACACACACACACACACACACAACACACACACACACAAACACACACACACACGCACATAGTAGTAGATGATATATGAATATATAATAGATGATCATAGATATAGAAGATATAGATATAGAGATGATAGAGATATAACAGTATATATGTATAGATTATTTACTTATGATATAAATAAATATATATATATACATAAAATATATAATTATATGTAAATATAATAAATAAATATGATTATATGGATATAATATATATATAGAATATAATATATAATAGATATATTAAATATATAATAATAAATATAAATATATAATATATATGTATATATAATATATATAATATATAATATTTAATATTATATAAATATATATATATAATATATTATATATAATATTATATATATATATTATATATGATATATGACGGTGTGTATGTGTAATTGTGTGTGTTGTGTGTCTACACATACACACACACAAACACACACAAAGACATATATATGTATTACATATATATATATTATATATAGATATAATAATATATAATAAGAATATGTATATATATAAATGTAATATAATATTATATTTATGTTATAATATATATATATATATATATATATAATTATATATATATATAGTATTTATACATATATCATATGTATACACACATACACAACCACACACACACACACACACACACACACACACACACACACACACACACACAAACACACACACACACACACACACATATTATATATATATATTATATATTTTAAATTTATTATAATACCCCTTTTTTTTTATACTAATAAGTAAACATATTTTTTTATTTATACTACAAAAAAATATATATTAAAATAAATATAAATAAATTTAATAAATATTTTTTTTTTATTTATAAATAAAAAATTATATAATATTATATATATTACTTATTTTACCCAATACATTTTATATATATAATATATCTTTAAAATTATTATAATATATAATAAAATTTAATATTAATATAATTTTTACAATAAAAGCATTTTAAAAAATTTTTTATATAAATATAAAGTTGTAATATGATTATATAATATTTTTATAAAATTGTGTATATGTATTATAATATATATATATTACACTTAATTAAAATTAAATTATATATTATATATATATAATAATAAAAACACACAACACCCAACACACACAACACAACACACACACACAACCCCACAATTTATTATAAAATTTTAATTATAATATATATATTTTTAAATATGTATCCCAACACACACACCAAAATTCCCAAAACACCACCAAACACACACAGACAACTAATATATATGTAAAAAAGTTTTATATTATTAATAATATTTTAAAAAATATATAATATTATGTATATATTTAAAAAATACATATATATTATAAAATTTTTTATATAATATATATATATTTATACATATATATATATATTATTATAAATATAATATATAAATATTTGTAATATAATGCACTCACACACACCACACCAACACACACACCACACCACACACCTATATAAAATAGTATATACATTATATATTTACGCATATATGTAAATATATATATTTATATATTAAAAAATTATTATATATATATGGGTGGTGGGGGGTTTGTGTGTGTGTGTGTGTGTGTGTGTGTGTGTGTGTGTGTGTGTGTGATGCCCCGACAAACATACACAAAAAAACACCAAAAAAAAACACACAAATACACCCCCCCCCCCCACACACACACACAATATATTATATATATGTATAATAATTATAGCATAATATATATATAATAATATATATATAAAATTTTTAAATTTTAAAATTTTTATATATATATGATATATATATATATTATAATATATTATTAATATAATCGGTGTGGTGTGTGTATGTAGTGTGTGTTTGTGCGTGGGCATGCGTGCGTGTTGTGTGTGGGGTGTGTGTGTATGTATGTGCGTGTGGTGTGGTTGTGTGGGGTGGGGTTTTTGTTTGAGTGGCGTGGTTTTGCGCGTGGGGGTGTAGGGTGCGGTGGTGTTTTTGGTGTGTGTATGTAAAATTTATGTAGTTTTAAAAATATGTATAAAAAATTTTAATATATTATATATAATATATAATATATATAATATGTATAATTTTAATATATGTATATATATGTAGATAAAAAACAATCACTACTCACAGAACAACACACAGAGCCCGCCCTACACACACACACACACACACACACACACACACACACACACACACACACACACACACACACAAAAACACCCCCAACCACACACACACGCAAACACATCCCAACCACATAAAATAAAATTATAAATATATATATTATATATAATAAATATAACATAAAAATATATTTTCATATATATTTGTATATTTTTTATATTTATATTTTAAAAAATATAAATTAATATAAATATAATATATATTTATATAAAATTTATATATATAAATAATATATTTTTGGGTTTGTGTGTGGGTGGTTGGGGTGTGTGTGTTTTTGGGGTTGTGTGTTTTGTGTTTTCTGGTGTGTGTGTGTACTCTGTTTTTGGTGTGTGTGTAAAATATATATTATCTATCTTCATCTATCTTTTTAAATAATAGAATATATTATATTATAATATGATATAATATATATATATATATATATTTTATATATGTAATATACATAGCATATATATATATATAATATATATTATATTAAATAATATATTATTATATTAAAATTTATAATATATGTGTGTGTGGTGTGTTGTGTGTGTGTGTGTGGTGAGTGCGTTTATATTATACACTTTTCAAACACCCCCTTATATGTTTTAAAATAGAAAAGATAGGTAGTAAAAAAGGAATATATATATTATATATTATATATATATATATATATAATATATAATAAATATATATAATATCATATTGAAAATATTTTAATTTTATTTTTATCTATTAATATATATTTTATATATTATATATATATAATATATAATAATATATACATTATTATTATATTTAAATATATATAATATATATATATATTATATGTAATATAGTATATAAAATTAATATAAAATTTATATATATATTATATTTATGTTTTAAAATATATAAAATTATATATAATTTTAAAAATAAAAACTATATATAAAAATTTAAATTTTATTATATAAAATATAATATAAAAACGTTATCTAAAAAACGGGGAATATTATAAATATATAAAAAAAATTATATTATTATTTTATAATATATTATAAAATATGTATATAGTATATGTATTTGATATAAAATTTATATTATTAAAAATATATATTAATATATAATAATATAAGAGCATACATATAATGTAATAAATAAATTATATTTTATATATATATATTAGTATTTATTTTTAATATATATATATATATATATTAGTAGATATATATTAAATATATATATACATATTATATATTATATATTTTAATAAAATATAATATTATATATTATAATATATATATATAAGTATGACATTTTTAATAAATAATATTTGACCCCGTTAACATATATGTGATACACACACACAAACATCCCACACACAAACTCAATACAACACAAACAACCCCAAACCAAAAACACAACCCACCCCCACACACACATAAACACACCACATCACTATATATATTTATTGGGTTTACGTTACGTTTGCAAAAAGCAAGGATACCTTTGGGTTTGGGTTTTTATGTATTTTAAAGTTGGGTTTTAGGTATGTTAGGATAGGTTTAGGATTTTTAGGATATGTTTAGGTATGTTATTGGGGTTTGGATGTTTAGGTGGTGTAGGTTGGGTTTTGGGTTAGGTTAGGATAGCTTTGGGTTGGTTTTTAGGTTAGGTTTAGAATGGTTTGGGTTTGGGGGTTTTGGTTGGTAGGGTTAGGTTTAATTTAGGTTTAGGTTGGGTTTTGGGTTTTAGATTTGGGTTAGGTTTGGGTTAGATTTTTTTGGGTTTAGGTTTGGTTTATTTTGGGTTGGGTTTTGGGTTGGGTTGGGTTTTAGGGGGGGGTATTGGGTTTGGGTTTTAGGTTGGGTTTGGGTTTTTTTGTGTTGGGGTTTTAGGTTGGGTTTTTGGGTTTATTTGGGATAGGTTTGGGTTAGTTTGGTTATTTTGGGGTTAGGTTTGGGTTAGGTTGGTATATAAAAAGAATATTTTATACATAAGATACATACAGACAGACCACCAAACACACACACACACCCCACAAACACACACAAACCAAACACAAACAAAAACACACAATACTATACTAATATATAAAAATTATATTTATAAATAATTATATATTATAAATATATATGAAAAATTTTTAAACATACATATATCAGGGGAGCACAGAACAAAATACACAACACCAAAACCATAACCCAATATATATATATATATATATATATATATATATAATATATAATATAATAATAATTTATTAAAAATTATATATTTTTAATATATAATTATAATATATTAACATATAGCATATGTTAATATGAAATTAATATATTTTATTATAATAATATATGTGAATATATATAAAAAAGGGGCACACACACAAAAACACACACAATAAAAACACACACCACACACACACACCACACAACAAACACACACAAAACACAATATATAATTATATATATTTTAATTAATATAATATTATATTATAAATTATATTGTGTGTGTGTGTGTGGGGTTTGTGTGGTGTGTGTGTGTGTGTTGGGGTGTGTATTGTGTACGTGTGGTGTATGTATGTTCATCATGTGTGTATAATATATATATATTAAAATATAAAATTTATATATATAAAATATTACACAGCAGTATACTACAACCCACAAACAACACACAAACCAACACCAAAAACACTCCACACAACCACAAACACACAAACACACCAAATTTATTATATATAATATTTATTATATATATATATATATATATATATATATATATATATATATTATATATTATAGGTAAATAATATATATAAGTTTAAAATTTTAAATATAATATCTAATATATATATATACAAAAAATTATATATATATATATTATATATATATATATATATTATATATATTTAATAAATATATATATTTACAGAAACTTTCCCAACCTTGGTACGTAGCCCAATTCTCTGGGTTTCGCCAGAAATCGTAGACGGATTGGGTCTGGCAAAAGGACCCATGAACTCGATAAACAATATTATATATATTATTATATAATATATTATATATATAAAATTATATTTTAAAATATGTATTATAATATACATAAATATATAATATATTTATATATCTCGTTGATGTGTATGTGTGTTGTTGATACAAATATAAATTTTAAATTCGCAATATATATATATTAAATATATAATATATAATATTATAATATAATTATATATAAATATAATTATATTATTATATATAATATTTTAAATTATATATATATATAATAATTTTATATAAAATAAATAATATAAAATATATATAATAGATAAAATAACAGATAGTAAAAAAAACCAACAAAAACCAATATATTTTGTATATATATATATACATATATATATATATTATATATATATATATATATAAATAAATATATAAGAAGTAGATGACAGATAGATAGAAAAATGAATGTTTTGGTGTTGTGTGTGTGTGTTTTATGTGTTAGGTTTGTTGTTTTTGTATGTTGTTACATACAGGTTTTATATAAATATATATATATAATATATAATATTTTAATATATTATATTATTTTTAAAACACACACATATATACAATTTATGTATTAAATTAAATACTCTGTATAAATAATCACTACACACAAACAACACACATCCCCAAACACACCCCGGGAAAACACACACACACCACCCCCACACACACACCACAACCCCGAAACACACCACAAACACATTAATATATATATATAAAAAATTTTAAATTAATATATATTAAGAAAATAATATAGTAATATATTATGTATATTAAAAATAACATACATATATAATATATATTATTAATATTTATATATATAATATAATATTTTAAAATATATTATTATAGTATAAAATATATGTGACGCAAAAACAAAAAAATACAAAAACCAACACACACATACAACAAAAAACACACACACCACAACAACACACACAACAAAACACACACAACAATATAATATATTTAATATATATAAAAATTTTTATATATAATTATATATTAATGTAGTATGTATATTTAAAATTATATATATATATATATTATATAATATAATATAATTATATAAAATAATTTGTATAAAAATTATATATATTATATTATATTTATATTATAATTAGATAATATATTTTTTAAATATATATTAAAATAATAAATATTTTATAAATATTTTATATTATAATTATATCGGGGGTGGTGGGTGTGTTTTTTTGGTGTGTTTGTGCGTGCTGCGGTGTGTGTTTTGGTGTGCAGTGTGTCTGTGTGGGGGTGTGTGGGGGGTGTGTGTTTTCGTGCGTGTGTCTGTGTGGGTGTTTTTGTGGGTGTTGTGGGTGTTGGTGTTGTTGTTGTTGTATGGATTTTTAAAGATTATATAAATATATATTATAATTAAATTGTGTGTGTGTGGGTGTGTGTGGGTGTGTGTGTGTTGTGTGTGTGTTGGTGGTGTGTGTGTGTATATAATAAAATATATATATATTATATAATATATATAAATAAAAATTATATAAATTAATATAATATAATATATATATTATTTTAAAAACAATACATACACACACACAACCCCACACACACAAAACCATACACAAATATATAAATAATATAATATACAGGTATATATAATAATATTATAATATAAATATTAATATGATATATAAAATATAATATATATTAATATATTTAACAAATATTCATTATATGCAATTTTTTATTCCCTACTTTTTTATATATTTAATATATATATATATAATATATTAATAATAATAATATATATTAAAATTTAAATTTTATTTGTGGGTGTGGGTGTGGTGTGGTTGTGGGTGTGTTTTTGTGTGTGGTGTGTGTAAAAATATATATTTTCTTAAATAAAAAAATTTTATAAAATATATATTTATTAAATATATAATATAAATAACCTATATATTAATATAATTTAATATATTATATATAATTAATTATTAAGATATATTTTTGGGTGTGTGTGTGTGTTGTGGGTGTTGTGTGTCTGTGTGTACTGGTGTGTGTGGGGTGCGTTGATATATAAACATTTAAAATAAATATGATGTATAGAAAAAGAAACGATAGGTAGTAGGTAAGAAAAATTTTAAATTGGGTATTTATATCTATATTATATCTTACCATCTATCTATCTATCTATTTATCATTATCTACATATAGCCAATAAAAAAATCTAACATATATCCTTTCAATTTTATATTATATATATATATATTATTTAAAAATATTATAAAATTAAAATGTATATTTTTTACAATGTTTTTTACTGTTTTTCTAATCTATATATATTATTATATATATAATATAATATAATAATAATTAATATAGTAATAATATTTTATATTATTATATATTATTTATATTATATTATAATATAAAATATATTTTTATATTAATATATATTATTATATATATACATATTTTATTATATAATATTTATATTTAATTATAATATTATTATATATATATTATATATAATATATACATAAAAACGAATATTCTCAAAAACGGGAATTTATATATAATTATATAATATATATTATATATATATATATGTGTGTGTGTGTTTTGGGTGTGTTTGTTGTTGTGTGTGTGTTTGTGGTGTGTGGTGTGTATTATAAGTTTATAGATATTTTTTAAATACATATGAGCCAGAATACATTTTATAGATATATACACAAAAACCAACACACAAAACTAAAACCCCAACACACACACACACAGGTTTTGGTTTTAAGGGTTAGTTTGGGTTAGGTTTGGGTTAGGTTTGGGTTGGGGTTTTACTTGGGTTTTGGGGTTGGGTTTTTACGTTAGGTTGGGGTGGGTTTTGGGTTGGGTTTTGGGTTTGGGTATATTTGGTTTGGTTGGTAAGGCTGGGTTTTGGGTTAGTTTTGGGTTTAGTTTCTTATGTTTGGTAGATTTTATTTTTAGGTTTGGGTTACGTTTGGGTTAGGTTTAGTTATTTTTCGGTTGGGTTTGGGTTATTTTGGGTTGGGTTTTTTTTGGTTTTTGGGTTTTGGTTTGGGTAGTTTTGGATTGGGTTTTGGGTATTTTTATTTAGTTTTTCATTTAGGAAAGTTAGGTTTGGGGGATAGGTTTGGGTTTAGGTTTTGGGTTAGGTTTTAGGTTAGGTTTGGGTTAGGTTTGGTTTTTGGTTTAGGTTTAGTTTGCGTTGGTTATGGTTAGGTTTTTTAGGATTTGAGTGGGTTTTCGGTTAGGTTTGGTTTTAGGTTATTTTTTGGGTTAATTTTGGGTTAGGTTTAGGTTTTGGTTTGGGTTAGGTTTTGGGTTTGGGTTTGGGGGTTTGGTTTAGGTTGGGTTTGGGGTAGGAAAGGGGTATTTTTTGGCTCTGGTTTGGGTTTTTAATTTTGGGGGTTTTTTAATTTTGGTTACGTTTGGGTTATTTTTGGGTTTAGGTTTGGGTTGGGTTTGGGTTGGGTTTCAGTTGGGGTTAGATTGGTTTTGGGTTAGGATTGGGTTAGGTTTGGGTTAGGTAAAGGTTAGTTTGGGTTGGTTTGGGTTGGGTTTTGGGTTGGGTTTGGGTTTTGGGTTTAGATTTTGGTTGGGTTTTGGGGGTTAGGTTTGGGTTGGGTTTGGGGTTAGGTTTGGGTTAGGTTTGGGTTTTAGGTTTGGGTTGGGTTTTTTGTTGGGTTTGGGGTTTATTTTGGGGTTTGGGTTTGGGATGTTTTAGGGGGGTTTTTTTGGTGGGTTTTGGGTTTAGGTTTCGGTTAGATTAAAAATTTAGGTTAGTTTTGGGTTTTAAGTTATTTTTAGGTTTTTTGGGGGTTAATTTTTGAGTGGGTTTGGGGTTTGGTTTGGGTTTAGGTTTGGGTTAGGTTTGGGTTAGGTTTAAGTTAGATCAGGTTGGTTTGGTTTTAGGTTTGTGTTGGGTTTTGTTTTAGGTTGGGTTTAAATTTTTGGGTTATTTTGGATAGTTTAGGGGGGTTTGGGTTACTTTTGGGTTTAGTTGGGTGGGTTTGGTTGGGTTTAGGTTGGGTTTGGGGTTAGTTTGGGTAAGGTTTGGGTTGGGTTTTGGGTTAATTTGGATTTGGGTTTTGGGGTGATTTTAGATTAGGTTTGGGTTTAGCTTGAGTTTTTGGGTGGGTTTTGGGTTAGTTAGGACATACTTTATATAAAATTTCATACTAATAATATTCATATATAACATATATAAAAATATACATTATTTTTAATTATATCAATATTATATTATATTATTATATATATTTAATATCATAACAATATAGTTCCCTTTAATGTCTAGGCATATACACATTAATAAAACCCCATATATAAAATTTTATAGTTATATGTATAATAATTAATTATATAAATTAATAAAAAGATTAATATACATCTCGTATATAACAATACATTAAACAAAATAATTTAATATAATATATTTATATAATTTAAAATATATATAACATAACTAAAAAAAAAAATTTAAATACAAAAAAAATAATAAAATTTTAAAAATATTATGTATAATATAATATATAATGTTATTAAGGTAAGATAATATATATATATTTTATATATAATATATATAAATAATATAAAACCATTTAAATAAAACTTTAAAAAATGTAAATAAACATAAATATATACATATATTTAACTCTCATTTATGTTATAAAAATAATAATATATATAGTTATTTATATTATATATAATAATATATATAAGCATATATTATTATTGTATATTTTGTAAAAAATTTTTGTATATATAGTATGTAAACATATATTTTTATTTAATATATTATATAATTTTTAATAAAATATAAAAATATATATTAAAATTTATATGTATTATTTAAATAGTTTAAAATTTATATTGTAATATTGTATATTTTTTTAATACTTTTATATATTATAATATATATTTTAAATTATATATATTGTATTAGGGTTTTATATGTACATATATGCTTTTAATATTAAAAACTATATTATTATTTTTATTAAAATTAATTTATATTACAAAATATGATTTATTTACAACATAACATCCAAATATATTATAAATTATAACTACTTTTATAACAAAACCCCACACCACCACCAACAACCACACACCACACCACACAACAAAAAATATAATTAAAAAATAATAATATAATAAATATAATATATAATAATATACATATATATATAATATATATACATAAAATATATAGATATAAATATAGATATAATATAGATATATATATTAGTAATATATAGATATATATATATATTATATATATATATATATTATATATATTATATTATAATATATATTATTATATTAATTATATATATTATCATAATATAATATAGTATGATATATATATGTATATTAGTGATTATAATTCTATATATATATATATATATATATATATATATATTAATATATATTATATATTATATATGTAGATACTACTTATTATTATTATATCTTTATTATTCTTAATTTTATATTATCCAAAAAATTATAATATAAAAGAAAATAATAATAAGATATTAAATAATATAATTTTATAATTGTAATAATATAATATGTATTATTATCAATTATTACTTTACTTGATATTGAAAAATTTTTAAAGATTTCAATATTATTCTAAATAATATTAAAATTATTTAAAACGTATTATTATTATAATTATTTTTTACTTTATATTATATATTATTGTAAAATGAAAAAAAAATATTATAACGAATAAGCAAAATATGATATATTAATAATGATGATAAATTTAAATATATGAAACGATATATATTTTAAATGAAATATAGTAAAAATAATTTTAAAATCGTAAAATTTTAAATAGATATATAATATATAAAATATATTAGATAATAATATTATTATTACTATATTTACTATAGAAATTATATATTTTTAATATATAAAACTATAGTATATTATTTTATCTTATATAATCTATATATAATAAAATTTTATAAGAAGATAGATAGATAAATATAATATAGTGTATATGTATAATTAAAATAATAACAAATGTTATGTAATAAATGTATTTTTATATGTATTTATATGTTTTGATATATAATATTAAATATTAAAATTTATGTATAATTTTATATAAATAAATATATGAAATATATAATAATTTTAATATATATTATGAAATAAAATAGTATAGAAAAATATTAATGAATATAATGATATATATTCGTTATATAAATAAATATATGAATAGAATTATATATAGATATACTATTATATATTAAAATTAGAAAAACTATTAAAGATATATAATGATATAGATATAAAGATAGACTATAAAATAATATAGTATATATAAAATATGTCTTTGTGTAGAATTATTTAGAAAATATTAAAATAGATATATATAAATAAATATAATTAGAGTATATATATTAATATAATGTGTTTGTGTGTGTTGTGTGTTATATATTGATGTTTTGTGATATTATGATTATATATGGTTTATTAATCATGATATATATATATATGGAGATATAGTAATAAGATGTTAATATATATATATATATGATATATATATATCAATATATAATATATATTATAGATTAATTTTATCAAAACACACACACACATATAATATTAACTTTATATATACACACATATAAATACATAAATACAACACAACAACACACACAAAACCACACAACCACACCCCAACACACACACCAAAATATAATAATTATATATTATATATAATATATATATAATTTTATATTATATTAATATATATTATGTATTATGAAAAATATATATATCAACTATATTATTATTATTATTATTATTATTATATATTTTTATTATATTATATTATTTGATTAATTATTATATTAATTAGTATTTATGATTATTTTATCATTTTTAAATTCTTAATTATTAGTTTTATTGCAAAAAATTATAAACTGTAATAAAAGGGAAATTTAAATAATAATAATAAGTATATTAAAATTAATAAAATTTGTTATATTATTGTTATTAATATAATATTGGTATATATTATCATTTTTAAATTATTTTTACTGGAAATATAATTGTAAAAAAAAATTATTATAACAGTAATAATTAACGTAATAATGATATTATAAAAAAATTTGTATTAAATAATTATTATAAAAAAACGTTTTTATTGTTATATATTGTAATTATATTATATTGTAGTTGTTATTAGTATAGTTTAAAAAAACGATATTATACTGACATAATTGCAATAATATTGATAAAAATTGCAAAAATTTCGATAATAATTGAAAATAATGATGATAAACAATGTTTGATAATGATGATAATGATGATAATATGTGATAAGTAATTATGATAAGATCAGGGATAATAATGATATAATAACAGGATTGTGTCCATATATAATAAAAGTTAAAGAAAAAAAAATCCCAAAAGTCAAAAAACCCCCGGCAAAATCTAGCGAAATATAGCATTTGAGAGTAGATTTCCCAAAATGATTGGTTTCCATCATTTTATGATTATGGCAATTTTTAGGTTATAATGTAAAAATTACCTAATTTAAATAAGCCCAATAATGACATAAAAGTGAGGAATGAAGAGAATTTGTATAACATTTGATGATTTTTGATTTTATTACTATTATCTATATTTTATAAGGATTACTATATTATATTGTATTATTATTTATATTATTTATTCATTATTATTATTTATTATATTATTATTATTATTATTATTACTTTAATTTTTAGTATTTTGCCAAAATATATTATAACTGAATATTAGCAATGTATATAGTAAGTTTAATTATAATTACTAATTGTTATAATATGTATTAATATTATTATTGTTTATTATTATATTTTTATTTTTAAATGGCAGTATAATTGTAAAAAAATTTATTATAAATAATAATTAAGTAATAACGATATAATTTAAATAATGATATAAATAATTATTATAAAAACTTTTTTTTTTTATTATTATTTTTTCTATTATTATTTTTTTCTATAAGTATATATGTAAAAAATAATTTAAAAACACAAAAATTGCAATAATAATGAATAATATTGAAAATAATGATGATAATGAGATCATGTTTGATGATAACGTTTATTAATGATGATAATCTGATAATATTGTTTGATAATAACAGGAATTTTGTCCATATATAATAAAAAAAGGTAAAAGAAAAAAAAACCCCTTTAAGTCAAAAAACGGCAAAATTTTTGGATAGTCCAAAAATTTGATTTTTCAATTATGATCTGAAATTTATGGTAATAATAAGTAATTAAAAATCTTTTAATTTGACAAAATTAAAAAAGGGGGAGAAAAAGTTAATTTGATAAAATTGTATTATTATTTATATTATATTAATTATTATTATTATTATTACTAATTTATTATTATTCATTAATAATAATTTTTATTATTTTATAATTTTTTATTATTATTAAAAATATTATTATTATTACTTTAAATATTAGATTATTGCCAAAACTTAATTATAACTGTATTAATAGCAAATGTAATAATATGTAAATTATAATAATACTAATTGTTTATGCATATTTTTATTAATATTTTTTTGTTATTATTATTATTTTATTCTTTACTTGTAAAATAATTGTAAAAATAATTATTATAAACAGTAATAATTACAGTAATAACGATATTAATAAAATATTAAATTAAAAATTTATTAAAAAAAACCGTTTATTGTTATTATTTTTGTATTACTATTATTATTGTGTTTTTATTAAATAGATGTAAAAATATATATTATAACTGCATAATATCAATAATAATAAAATTGCAATAATATGTAGCAAATAAATAATGAAATATTATGATAATGATGATATGAATATGATGATAACGATAATATAATGAAAATCGCGATAATAATGATGATAATAAGAGGAATTATGTCCATATATAATAAAAAAGTTAAAGGAAAAAATCCAAAGTGAAAAAGCGGCAAAATCTAGCGAATAAGCTTTTGAGAAAAGGGACTCCAAAAT
>NW_023638937.1:173705-183705 GCF_015228065.2 Penaeus monodon
ATTATTATTATTTATTATTATTTATTGTTATTATTATGTATTATAATACTAATCTAATATTATTATTATTACTTAAATGATTAGTATTATTGCGAAGTAATATATTATAACTGCCATTTAGAAATATTAATAATAATAAATTATAATTATAATAATGCTTATTGTTTTATCATGTTGTTATTAATATCTTATTGTTATTATTTCATTATTATTATTTTTCTGACAGTATAATATTTGTAACAAATAATTATTATAACAGTAATAATTACAGTATAAAACATATTAATTAAAATAAATTGATATAAATAATTATTATAAAAGCGTTATTATGGTTATTATTATCTTCTTGTTACTATTATTATTGTAGTTGAATATTAGTATAGATGCAAAAATATATCTTATAAATGCAATAATTTGCAATAATAATGCTAATAAGTGGCAATAATGATGGATAGTAATTGCAATAATGATTGATAATGATGATCATAATGATATGATGAGATGATAATGATAGTAAGAGATGATAATCATGATAAAATGATGATAAGAACAGTAATTGTGTCCCATATAAATAAAAAAAGTAAAGAAAAAAAAATCCAAAAGTCAAAAAGCGGCTACATCTAGCGAAAATATAGTCTTTTGAGAGTAGACTCTACAATACAATTTTTTTTGCATTTATTGTTGATGATTCTGGCCACTTATTAGGGTAATGATGATAAAATACTCAGTATTTCTATTAAACATTACAATATGATGATAAAATGAGAATAAAAGAGAATTTGGATAACATTTGATATTATTAATCTTACTATTATATTATCATTATTATCATTATTATTATTATTATAATTATCATTATTATTATTATTAATTAGTATTATTACTTATTATTATTATTATTATTATTATTATTATTATTATTATTATTATTGTTATTATTATTATTATTATTATTATTATTATTATTATTATTATTATTATCATTATTATTACTTTAATTATTAGTATTATTTGCCCAAAAATATATTTATAAATGTAATAATAACAAATAATAATAATAAAGTTAAGTATAATATTACTAATTGTTTTATAATATTGTTTATTAATATTATATTTGTTATTAACAATCATTATTATTATTTTTACTGGTAGTATAATTGTAAAAATAATTATCATAACAGTAAATAATTACAGTATACACGATATTAATTAAAATAATTATATAGATAATTCTGTACTAAAAACATTATTCTTGTTTATTAATATTGTTAATTACTATTATTTTGTAGTTGTTATTAGTAAGATGTAAAACATATATTTAACTGCAATATTGGCAATAATAATTATAATATTGCAAATGTTAATAAATTCAATAATGATGAGTGGATATGATTATATGATGATAATGATGATAAATGATGATGATAACGATATAAGGATGATATTTCATGAAATATGATGAAAACTAATAGGAATTGCGGTCCATATATAATAAACAAGGGTAAAGGGAAAAAAATACTATAAGTCGAAAAAGCGACAAAATCTAGCAAAATATAGAATTTTTGAGAGTAGACTCCAGAATTTAACGTTTTTTCTTCGCATTTCTTTTGATGAGGATTTGTTTCTTTTAACCTTTACCCTTGTTTTTTTGATAATGAAATGATGATGATAACGATAATAATGATGTATCATGAACATTTTTATATTTTACATCTATACTAATAACACTACAATAATAATAGTAACAAAAGATAAGAATAATTAAGCTTATTATATAATTATTTCTCTCATCATTTTATGATATCGGGTATTACTGTAATATTATTGTTATACATAAGTATTTTGTTTACAATTATACTACCGTAAAAATAATAATGATAATGAATAATAACCATAATGATATAATAACAATATTATACAATTAGTAATTATTATATTATACTTATTATTATTCTATTGCAATTATTGCAGTTTAATATATTACTTGGCAATAAATACTAATAATTTAAGTAATAATAATAATAATTATAATAGTATAGTAATAGTTAATTAATAATACTAATAATAATAATATAATATAATAATACTATAAAATAACCATAATACTGATAATATAATATAATAATATGATACCAATAATTAATAATAGTAATAGCAATAATAATATATAATAATAATAATAATAATGATAATAAGTATATAATGATTAATAATAATGCAAAAATACCTAATATTATCATAAGCATCAAATGTTAACCAAATCTCTTTATTCTAAGTTTTAAATCATCATTATTGTCATGCTTAATAGATTCTTTACATTTTATCATTATTACCCTAAGATATTCCAGAATACATCAAATGAATGGAAAACGTTATTTTCGAGTCTACTTTCATAGGCTATATTTCACTAGATTTTCCAGCTTTTTCGACGTAATGAGAATTTTTTTTTTTTTTTACCTTTTTATTATTATGGACACAATTCCTCTTAATTATCACATTATTATCATAATTATCATCATTATTATCGTTACCATCATCATTATCCTCATTATCATCAATGTCATCATCGTTATCATGATTATGCAATTATTATCATGATATTGCAATTATTAATCAATTATTAGTTGCAATAATTCAGTGATAATATATATTTTTTCCATCTATACTAATAGCACAACTACATTATCATAGTAATAACAATATAATAACAAAAATAACGTTTTATAATAATTAATTGATATCATTTTAAAAATTGTATCGTTAATTACTGTAATTATTCCTGATCTAATATTTTTTTTTATAATTATACTACCAGTAAAATAATAAATAAGATAATTATAAAAATAATAATATTAATAACAATATTATAACAGTTAGTATTATTATATTATACGTATTATTATTATTATTGTATAATTACAGTTATAATATATTTTTGGCACTTGTTTATAATAACTAATAACTCAAAGGGATAATAATACTAATAGTAATATAATAATGATAATAATAATAATAATATTACTAATATAATGATAATATAATAATAATAATAAAATAATGATAATATCATAATAATCATAATATTAATGATCATGCGAATAATAATGATACCTAATGATAATAGATATAATTATAATAGTAATATATAATTATCGAAATGTTATCCTAATTCTCTTTATTCCAACTAATAATAATAATATAATAATGGAGTAATAATAATAATAATAATAATAATAATAATATGATAATAATGATAATAATAAAATGATATTAGTAAAATAATTATATTCAATCTAATGTTTATGGCAAATTCTCTTTATTCTCACGTTTGTCATCATTGATTGTCATGATTTTAATAGAATCTGGTATTATTTATCATTATTACCTAATAATTGCCGGATTCATCAATGATGGATAAAACTCATTTTGGAAGTCTAGTCTTTAAAGGGCATATTTCGCTAGATTTTGCCCACTCATCATTAGCATCCTTATCATAATCTTATCATCCTTTATTGCAATTATTATATAATTATTGCAATTATTAATCATTATTATTTGGACATATTTCAGTTATAAATATATATTTTTTTAACATCTATACTAATAAGACCTACAATAATTATAGTAATATCAATAATATTTACATTATTATCGTTTTTTTTATAATTATTTATATCATTATTTAGGCATTAATATTGTTATTACTTATAAGTATTACGTTTATATAATTTCCTACAATTACCAGCTAAAATAATGAAATAAGGACAATAATAACAAATAAAAAATAATCATAACAATATTATAACATTAGTATTATTATACTTATACTTATTATTATCATATTGCTACTATTACGTTATATATGTTTTTGGCAATAATACTAATAATTAAATAATGTAATAATAGTATAATAAATAATATAATAATAATCTAATAATAATAATATATAAGAAAAATAATAATAATAATAATAGACTTTTATATTTTTTAAATTAATGATTAATAATGCCAATAATGATAATAATAATGGATAATAGTAATAATATCCATAATTCATCAATATTATCGAAATTTTTCTTTATTCTGACTTTTATGATCATTATTGGTCCATGATTTAATAGAATTCTGGTAATTATTATCATTATTACCCCTAATTTATGCCAGAATCATCAAATGAATGGAAAAAACTTAATTTTGAAGTCTACTCTCAAAAAACTATATTTCACTAGATTTAGCCGCTTTTTTGAGTTTTAGGATTTTTTTTCTTTTACTTTTTTATTATTTATGGACACAATTCCTGTTATTATCATCACTATTATCATGATTATCATCATTATTATCGTTATCATCATCATTATGCATCATTATCATCAATCGTTTATCTTCAGTAGTAACAAATTTTCATCATTATTGCAATTATTATCTTATTATTACACTTTATTGCAGTTATATATATAATTTTACATTTATACTAATAACACCTACAATAATAATGTATAAACAATAATAATAAAAATAATAAAATGTTTATAATATTATTTATATCATTATTTTTAATTAATATCGTATTACTATAATTATTACTGTTATATTAATTATTTGTACTATTATAACTACAAGTAAAATTACTAATACATGGAATAAATAATAACTAGAATAAATTGATACCATTATTTTATTATAATTATATTTATTATTATTATGGTTATAATATTTTTTTTGCAATAATACTACTACTTAAAGTAATAATAATCATAATGATAAAATATAATAATAATATAATACATAATAATGATAATCATAATTAATAATGTTATATATGATAATATTAATGATAATGCAATATTACATTAATCTCATATGTTATCCAAATTCTCTTTTAGTCTCACTTTTATCGTCATTATTGTCATGATTAATAGAATTCTTGTAATTCATTATCTTATAACCCTAATAATTCAGAATCAAATTAATGGAAAAAAAAAATTATTTTGGGGTCTACTCTCAAAAGGCTATAAATTTCACTAGATTTTGTCGCTTTTTTTCGACCTTTGGGGATTTTTTTTCTTTGAACTTATTTTTAATTATATTTGACACATTTCCTGTTGTATCATGATTATTTGTCATCATTATTTCAATTATTATCATTATTATTGCAGTTATTATCATTATTTATTACAATTATTGCAGTTTATATATACATTTTTACATCTATGGCTAATAACAACTACGAATGATAATAGTAATAAACAATTATATACATAATAACTTTTTTATAATAATTATTTATATCATTAATTTTAATTAACATCGTTATTACTGTAATTATGATTTATAATAATTATTTTTTACAATTTTACTACCAGTAAAAAAATAATAATGATATAATAACAATAATTATGTAATACAATATTATAACACTTAGTATTATTATAATATACTTATTATTATTATTATTTATTGTTTATTATTTCATGGTATATTTTTTTTAGCAATAATAATAACAATTAAAGTAATAGTACAAATAATAATAATAACAACAATACATATAATAATAATAAATCATAATAATAATTAATAATAATATAATAATAATAATATAATAATATCAATAATAAATAATAATAATATAGTAATACTAATAATAATACAATAATAATAATACTAATCATAATAATAATAATAATAATAATAATAATCATAATCATCATCATATCATTCTCATCCTCATCACTCCTCATGTGTTGATCCAAATTCCTCTTTTATTCTCACTTTATATCTTCATTATTGTTTATGATAATAAATTCTGGTAATTATTATCATTATTACAATAATAATTGTCGAATCATCAAATGAATGGAAAAAAAAAGTCATTTTGAGTGTACTCTTAGAAGGCTATATTTTTCTTAGGGAGTATACCAGCTTTTTTTTTTCGATTTTCGGATTTTTTTTTTTCTTATTGCCTTTTTTATTGACATTATGGACACAATTTCCTGTTATTATCATCATAATTATCAAGATTATCATCATTATAAAATCCGTTCTCATCTCATTATCTCATTATCATCATCTTTATCATCCATTTTGCAATTGATTATCAGAAATTTTCAATTATTTTCAATATTTTGCAATTATTGCGGTTTATACTATATTAGTTTTACATCTATACAATCAACAACTACAATAATAAAGAGATGAAAACAAAATAATAATATAAAGTTTTTTATATAATTTATTTATATCATTATTTTAATTAACATCGTTATTTACATTAATTATTAAATTATAGTAATTATGTTTTACAATTCTACTACCAGTAAATATAATAATAATGATATAATAACAATATTAATATTAACCTTAATATTATAACAATTAGTATTATTATAATTTATACTTATTATTATTGCTATTATTACAGTTGTGATATATTTGTTGGCGAATAATACTATAATTAATTAATAATAATAATAATATAATATAATGATAATAATAGTATAATAATAATAATAATAATAATAATAATAATAATAATATGTAATAATAATAATCCTAATAATAATTATTTTTATTATTATTTATTATTAATTATTATTATTATTATTATTATTATTTTAATTGTTATTATTATTATTTATTATTATTGTTCTTAGTATTATTATTATTATTATAATGATAATTAATAATGATAATAGTATAATATTATAATCAGATACTGTTATCCAAATTCTCTTTATCTCACATTTTATCATCTTATTGTCTTGATTAATAAAATTCCTGATAATTATTATCATTACCCTAATATTTCGGAATCATCAATGTGGAAAAACACGTCCTTTTGGGAGTCTTCTCTGAAATGGTTTATTTAGCTCGTTTTACGCTTTTTTTTTCAACTTTTTGAGATTTTTTTTTTTACCTTTTTTTATTATATATGGACACAATTCTGTCATTATCATCATTATTTTCGCTGTAATTTTTCATCATTATTATACCGTTATCATCATTACATCCTATCATCATTATTATCATCTTATCATCATTATATTGCAATTATTATAATCATTATTGCAATTATTAGCATTATTATGAATATTATTGCAGTTTATAATATATATTTTTACATCTATACTAATAAAAACTACAACAATAATAGTAATAGCAATAATAATAATAGTAATAATAATAATATAGCAATAATAATCTATCTCCCCTCCCTCTCTCTCCCTCGCTCTCTCTCTTTTCCCTTCACTCTCTCTCTCTCCTTCTCTCTCTCTACATCTCTTCTCTCTCGTCTCTCTCCTCTCTCTCCATTCTCTCTCTCTCTCCTCTCCGTCTTTTGGATGTGTACTCTTTTCTCAATAATAACGTTTTTTTATAATAATGTATTTTTTATATCATTATTTTAATAATAATCGTTATTACTGTAATTATTACTGTTATAATATTTATTTTTAACAAATTATACTACAATTGAAAATAAAAATAAATAATAATAAACAATACAATATTAAAAACATATTATAACAATTAGTATTTTGATAATTAACTGATTATTTTTATTATTGCTATTATTACAGTTATAATATTATTTTTTGGCATAATACTAATAAATTAAAGTTAATATAATAGTAATAATAATAATAATAATAATACTCATGGTAATAATAATATAATAATATAATAATCATAATAAAGACGATAATAGTAATGATAAATACAATAATGGTAATAATAATAATAATAATAATAATAATAATAATAATAATAATCAAATTTCATCCAAATTAACTCATTCTCCTTTAGTTATCATTATTGTTGGTCATTATTAATAGAATTCGGGTTTATATCCATCAATTAATGGAAAAAAAACGTCATTTTGGTCTACGCCCAAAAGGCTATATTTCCGGTAGATTTTTGGCCGCTTTTTCGACTTTCGGATTTTTTTTTTCTTTTAGCTTTTTATATATATGGACACAATCCCTGGTATTATCATCATTATTATCATGATTATCATCAAATAATCGTTTATCATCATATTATCATCATTATCATTATTATTGCAATTATTATCACTATTATTGCATTATTGTAGTTTATAATTATACTTTTAAACTCTACAATATAACACTACAATAATATAGTAATAACATAATAATAACAATAATAACTTTTATAATAATTATTTATATCATTATTTTAAACTATATCGTGTATTACTGTGATTTATTAGTTATATAATTATTTTTACAATTATACTACCGTAGACTAATATAATGATAATAATAACAATATAATATTAATAACAATATTATAACAATTAGTATTATTATAATTATACTTATTTTATTCCTATTGCTAATATTAACAGGTTATAATATATTTTTTCGCAATAATACCAATAACTAAAGTATAAATAATATAATAATAATAATCATAATAATAATAATAATAAAATAATACTAATAATAAGTAATAACAAAAATAATAATGATAATAGTACTAATATCAATAATCATCAATGTTATCCAATTCTCTTTATTCTCACTGTTATCATCATTATTTCATGATTAAAAGAATTCTGGTAATTATTATCATTATTAACCTAATAATTGCCAGAATCATCACATGAATAGAATAACGGTCATTTTTGTAGTCTACTCTCAGAAGGCGTATATTTTATAGATTTTGCCCGCTCTTTTGACTTTGTATTTTGTTTTCTTACTTTTTCTTATAATATGGACAACAATGCCTGTTATTATTATGCATTATTACATGATTATCATCATTATATTATCGTTATCATCATCATTATCATCATTATCTCATATCATATCGTTATCATCAGTAATTTCAATTATTATCATCATTATTGCACATTTTCATCATTATTATTGCATATTGCATGTGGTATAATATTGTTTTTTAAAATCTATACTATAACAACTACAATAATAATAGTAATAACCACTATTAATAACAATAATCATCACGTTTTTTATAATAATTATTTATAATCAATTATTTTAATTAATCAAATTCCCCCCCCCCTTTTTCCCCCCCCCCCCCCATTACTTGTAATTTTTACTGTTATAATAATTACTTTTTACAATTATACTACCCGGTATAAAATAATAATAATGAATAATATCACATATTATATTTAAAACATATTATAACATTAGTATTATTCTAATTATAGCATATTATCATTATCATTTCCTTTTATGACAGTTGATAATATACTTTTTCTATGGCAATAATACAATAATTAAATAATAATAATGATAATATAATAATTAATAGATAATGATAAAAATAAGAATTAACATTATAATAATAATATAATAATAATGATAATAATAATAATAAAATAATAATAATATTTATTTACATAACATATAATATAATATATTATATATCTATCTATATATATATATATATCACTATATATATCTATATATATATATAATTTAGATATCTCATCTATTTCTCTCATATATCTATATCTATATCTATTATATCTAATCTATATATTTATATTATTTCTATATATATGGACCCATAACTACCACAAACACACATACACACCACATATATCTATATATCTGATCTATCTAGCTATCTAGCTATATACCATATATATATATTTATATACTGCTATATATATATAATATATATATATATATAGATAACTCACAATCTCACTCACTATATATATATATATATATATATATATATATCTAATATATATTATATCTATATATACAGATAATATCTATAGTGGTATATATATATCTATATATATGTATATATCTCATATATATCTCTATCTCTATATATCTATATACTCTATCTATCTATCTATCTCTCTATCTATCTACTCTTATATATATATATATATATATTATAAATTTAAAATTTTTTTATATATATATCATATCTACATATATATACACACATATTGTATATATAGAGACATATATATATCATATACTATATATAA
>NW_023638937.1:187429-196198 GCF_015228065.2 Penaeus monodon
TTAAACATATAATATAAATAATAATATTCATATACTATAATAGATATCATAATATATATAATACATATATATATATATGTATATATATATATCATATATATATATATCTATATACTATATAATATATATTACTATAATATAATATATATACATATATATGCATATATATATACATACATATGATATATATATACATATATATGTACTATATATAAATTTTAATAATAAATATATTATTATATATATATATATAAAATATATATATATATATATATATATATATATATATATTATAATATAAAAATATATATTAAAACATATATTTATATATATATATATTTATATATATATAATTATATCTAATAATAATATATATATTTAAAATATATATATATATGTATATAAATGTATAAATATAGTATGTATAAAATGGATAATATGATTATAATATATGTATATATATAAATATATGAACATATTTGTATTATGTGTTATATTATATAATATTTGTATATATATATATATATATTATATATATATAGACATTATATATGTATGTATGTATGTATTATATATATATATATATATATATATATATATATATATCTATATATGTATGTATGTATATAAATGTATATATATGATATATAATATGTATATATTATAATATATGAACATATTGTAATATATATGTATATATGTGTATTAATATTTGGTGTTTATATATATATTTTAATTTATAATATATATAATATATATATATATATTTTATATATATATTTTTAATACATTATAAAATTTATTTTTTTTTTTTTTTTACATATATGCATATTATATATATATATTATAATATAATTATATATTATTAAAATTTTCTGATATATATATTGGTATTTACATACAAAAATACTCATAATATTATTATATATATATATATATATTATATAATATATATATTATACATATATACACACAAACCCACAATATATATACATTTTCCCACATATATAGATAAATACCACCACCACGTCACCCACACACACACACCACACACACCACACAAACACATACACAAAAACCACACACCAACACACACACACACACACACACATATATATAAATTAATATTAATTATATATTATATATTATATATATTTATTAAATATATATATACACACAATATGTGTATATTATGTATATATGTATGTATATTATATATTATATATTATCTAATATATATTTATATATATATATATATTATATATATATATTGTATATGGTATATATATATATGTTATATTATGTTTTATATATATATATATATTATTTTGAAAAAATTTTTTTTTTTTTTTTTTTTTAAAACCCTTTTTTTATTTTTTTTTTTTTTTTTTATTTTTTTTTTTTTTTTTTTATTTTTTTTTTTTTTTTTTTTTTTTTTTTGGGTTTTTATTCCCCTTTTTTAAAAAAAAAAAAAAAAAAAAAAAATTTTTTTTTTTTTTTTCCCCCTTAGGTTTTTAAAAAAAAAAAAAAATTTTTTATATTTTTAAAATTTTTATTTTTTTTTTATTTATTTATTTGGTTTTTGTTTTTTGTTATTATTTTTTTTTTTTTTTTTTTTTTTTTTTTTTTTATTTTTTTTTTTTTTTTTTTTTTTTTGTTTTTTTATTTGTGATTAGTGTGTGTGGGTTGTTTTTTTTATTTTTATTTGTTTTTGTTTTTTTTTATTTTTTTATTTTTTTTATTTTATATTTTTTTTTCTTTTTTTATTTTTTATTGGTATTAGGGTTTTTTGTTAAAAAAGGTTTAATAATTTTATTTTTAAATTTGTTTATTTGTATTTTAAATTATTTTTTATTATTTCATTATTTTATTTTACTCTATAAAATTTAAAAAAATTATTATAACTAAAAATTACGAATAATATATTTAATTAAAATAATATTAAATTTTATTATAAAAACAATATTACTATTATTGATTTTTTAAAAAAATTTTAAAAAACATATTTTAAAACAAAATTAATAATATGAAATAATTCCCAAAATATGATAAATTAAATATATAAAACTATATATTATAATTATATATAAAGATAAAAATTTTTATAACTATATATATGATTATATTATTAATGTTATATATATTTTTGTAGTATATAATGTATATATTAAATTTATATTTTTTTTTTTAATTATATATATATAATATATGAAAATATATGTATATATATGTTATATTGAAATATAATATTTAAATAATTTTATATTATATATATATATATTTTAAATATAATATATATTTATATAATTTATATTATTTATTAATATATATTATATATTAATATAATAATATTATATTATATAAATAATAAAAAATTAAAATCTTTTTAATATAAAATAAATTTATATATATTTTATATATTAAATATATATATAAAAATAAAAATATATATAATATTATTAAAATTTTAAAAATAATTTTATATATATATAATTATATATATATATATATACATTTTTAAATTTTTCATAAATATATATATTATATATATATATTATATTATATATATATATTAAAATTTAATAATATATTTATTATTGGGTTTGTATATTTTATCCATATTAACAAAATATATATATATACATTTTAATACACACATATATAAATACATAAAAAAACCCAAAAAAAAAAAAACCCCAAAACACACACCACCAAAACACACCCACACCCCACAACACACACCCCCACACACCACACATATATATATATATATAATATATATAATATATATATATATATATAATATAATATTTTTTTTTTTGGTTTTTTTTTTGTTATTTATATTATAATATATAAAATATAAAATAATTAATATAATTTTATATATATTATATATATATATATATAATATATAATGTATATATTAAAATTATATATATATATATATATATAAATATTATTATATATATATTATATTTTATATTATATCATTATTTTATTATATTATTATTATTTTTAAATTATTATTTTTTATTAAAATTATTTTATTTTTTATATATATAAATATTTTATATATATATATATAAAATATATATATATATAAAATATATATATATGAAAAAAAAAAAAAAGAAAAAAAAAAAATACTATATTATATAATATTTGTTTTTTTTGTTTTTTATTATTAATTATATATATAATTTTTATATATTATATTAATTATATAATATTATATTATATCTATGTATTATTAATATTATTATTTGCATTATTTTCTACATTATTATATTTTATTATTTTTTTTCTTATTATTTTTTATTTTAAAATGTTATTATTATTTTTATTATTTATTATTTATTATTTATTATTATTATTATTATTATTATTATTTTATTATTATTATTATCATTATATTACTTTAATTATTAGTATTATTGCCAAAAAATATATATGAAACTGTAATAAAAGGAATAATAATAATAATTATCATATAATTATAATAATACTAATTGTTATATAATTGTTATTATATAATATTGTTATTATTATCATTATTATTATTTTTACTGGTAGTATAATTGTAAAATAATTTATTATACAGTAATAATTACAGAATAATGATATTAATTAAAATAATGATATAATAATTATTATAAAGACGTTATATTGTTTATTATTATTGTTATTACTAGATTGTGTAGTTTCTTATTAATGTATAGATGTAAAACATATATTATACCTGCAATCATTGCAATATAATGAAAAATTGCAATAATGATGATAATAATTTGAAATAATGATGTAACAATGTGATAATATGATAATGATGATCATGATGATGATAACGATAATAATGATAATAATCATGATAATAATGATGATACTAACAGAAATTGTGTCCATATATAAAAAAGTAAAAGAAAAAAAAATCCCAAAAGTCAAAAAAGCGGCAAAATCTAGCGAAATAAAGCCTTTTGAGAGTAGGCTGCAAAATGACGTTTTTTCCATTCATTTGATGATTTTGGCAATTATTAGGTTAATAATGATAATAATTAACAGAATTCTATTAATCATGACAATAATGATCATAAAAGTGAGAATGAAGAGAATTTGGATAACATTTGATGATTATTGATATTATTATTATTATCATTATTATTATAATTATTATTATCATTATTATTATTATTATTATTATTATTATTATTATTATTATTGTTGTTGTTGTTGTTATTATTATTATTATTACTTTAATTATTAATATTATTGCCAAAAAAGATATTATAACTGTAATATTAGCAATAGTAATAATAATAAGTATAATTATAATGTTACTAATTTCTATAATATTGCTATTCATATTATTATTGTTATTATTATTGTTATTACTATTATTATTGCTGTTGTTATTAGTATAGATGTAAAAATATATATTATAACTACAATAATTGCAATAATAATGGTAATAATTGATATAATGATGATAATTATGATCATGATGATGATAACGATAATAATGATGATAATCATGATAATAATGATGATAATAACAGGAATTGTGTCCATATATAATAAAATAAAAGGTAAAAGAAAAAAAATCCCTACAGTCAAAAAAGAGGCAAAATCTCCTTTTTGGCAGTAGACTTCAAAATGACCTTTTTTCCATTCATTTGATGACTCTGGAAATTATTAGGTTAATAATGATAGTAATTACCAGAATTTTATTAATCATGACAATAATGATAATAAAAGTGAGAATGAAGTTAATTTGGATAAAATTTGATGATTATTATTATTATTATTATTATTATTATTATTATTTTATTATTATTATTATTATTATTATTGTTATTATTATTATTATTATTATTATTATTATTATTATTATTATTATTATTATTATTATTATTATTATTACTTTAATTATTAGTATTATTGCCAAAAAATATATTATAACTGTAATAATAGCAATAATGATAATAATAAGTCTAATTATAATAATACTAATTGTTATGATATTGTTATTAATATTGTTATTGTTATTATTATTATTTTTATTTTACTTGTAAAATAATTGAAAAAATAATATTATAACAGTAACAATTACAGTAATAACGATATTAATTAAAATAAATATATAATTAATTATTATAAAAACGTTATTATTGTTATTATTATTGCTATTACTATTATTATTGTAGTTTTTATTAGTATAGATGTAAAAATATATATTATAACTGCAATAATATCAATAATAATGATAATAATTGCAAAAATGATGATAATATTTGCAATAATAATGATAATGATAATGATAATGATGTAGTGATGATAATGATGATGATAACGATAATAATGATGAAAATCACGAAAATAATGATGATAAATAAGAGGAATTGTGTCCATATATAATAAAAAAAAGGTAAAAGAAAAAATCTCAAAAGTTTAAAAAGCGGCAAAATCTAACGACATAAAGCCTTTTGAGAGAAGACTCCAAAATGACTCTTTTTCCATTGATTTGACGATTCTCGAAATTATGATAATAATTATCAGATTTCTATTAATCATGACAATAATGACTATAAAAGTGAGAATAAAGAGAATTTGGATAACATTTTCTGATCATTGATGATATTATATTATTATTATTATTATTATTATTATTATATTTAATAATAATAATAACAATAATAATAATAATAATAATAATTATTATTATTATTATTATTATTGTTGTTACTATTATTATTGTAGTTATAATTAGTTTAGATGTAAAAATATATATTATAACTGCAATACTTGCAATAATAATGATAATAATTGCAATAATGATGATAATAATTGTAATAATGATGATAAAGATGATGATAATGATGATAATGATGATGATAACGATAATAATGATGATAATCATGATGATAATGATGATAATAGCAAGAATAGCAAGAAAAAAGGTAAAAGAAAAAAAAAATCCCGAAAGTCAAAAAAAGTGGTAAAATCTAGCGTACACTCCAAAAGGACTTTTTTTCATTCATTTCATGATTCCGGCAATTATTATTGTAATAATGATAATTACCAGAATTCTATTAATCATGACAATAATGATGATAAAAGTGAGAATAAAGAGTATTAGGATAACATATGATGATGATGACGATGATGATGATTATTATTATTATTATCATTATTTTTTTTTTTTTTTTTTTTTTTTTTTTTTTTATTATTATTATTATTATTATTACTTTAATTATTAGTATTATTGCCAAAAAATATATAATAACCGTAATAATAGCAATAATAATAATAATAAGTATAATTATAATAATACTAATTGTTATAATATTGTTATTAATATTATTATTGTTATTATTATCATTATTATTATTTCTAATGGTAGTATAATTGTAAAAATAATTATTATAACAGTAATAATTACAGTAATAACGATATTGATTAAAATAATGATATAAATAATTATTATAAAAACGTTATTAATATTATTATTATTGTTATTACTATTATTATTGTAGTTGTTATTAGTATAGAGGTAAAAATATATATTATAACCGCAATAATTGCAATAATAATGATAATAATTGCAATAATGATAATATTAATTGCAATAATGATGAAAAGGATGTGATAATGATGATAATGATGATAATGATCATAATGATCATAATGATCATAATGATGATGATGATGATAACGATAATAATGATGATAATCATGATAATAACAGGAATTGTGTCCATATATAACATAAAAAAGGTAAAAGAAAAAAAATGCCAAAAGTCGAAAAAGAGGCAAAATCTAGCGTTATATAGCCTTTTAAGAGTAAACTTAAAAATGAGTTTTTTTCCATTCATTTGTTGATTCTGTCCATTATTACGGTAATAATGATAATAATTACCAGAATTCCATTATTCATGACAATAATTATGATAAAAGGGAGAATAAAGAGAATTTGGATAACATTTGATTATTATTATATTATTATTATTATTATTATTATTATTATTTTATTATTATTGTTATATTATTATTATTATATTATATTATTATTATATTATTATTATCAATATTATTATTATCATTATTATTATTATTATTATTATTATTTATTATTATTATTAGTATTAGTATTTTTATTATTACTTTAATTATTAGTATTTATTTCCAAAAAATATATTATAACTGTAATAATAACAATAATAATAATAATAAGTATAATTATAGTAATACTGATTGTTATAATATTGTTATTAATATTATTATTGTTATTATTATCATTATTATTATTTTTACTGGTAGTATAATTGTAAAAATATTTATTATAACAGTAATAATTACAGTAATAACGATATTAATTAAAATAATGATATAAATAATCATAATAAAAACGTTATTATATTTAGTATTATTGTTATTACTATTATTATTGTAGTTGTTATTGGTATAGATGTAAAAACATATATTATAACTGCAATAATTGCAATAATAATGATAATAATTACAATAATGATGATAATAATTGCAATAATGATGCTAATGATGATCATAATGATGATAATGATGATGATAACGATAATAATGATTATAATCATAATAATAATGATGATAATAACAGGATTTGTTTCCACATATAAAAAAAGGTAAAAGAAAAAAATCCTTAAAGTCGAAAAATAGGCAAAATCTAGCAAAATATAGCCTTTGGGAGTAAACTCCAAAATGATTTTTTTTCCTTTTTTGACATTTTTTATTACTATTATTATTGTAGTTGTTATTAGTATAGATGTAAAAATATATATTATAACTGCAATAATTGCAATAATAAGGATAATAATTGCAATAATGATGATAATAATTAAAATAATGATGATAATAATTGCAATAATGATGATAATGATGATAAAGATGATGATAACGATAATAATGATGATAATCATGATAATAATGATGATAATAACAGGAATTGTGTCCATATATAATAAAAAAGGTAAAAGAAAAAAAAAGTCGAAAAAGCGAATAATAAATGATGTTTTTCCATTCATTTGATGATTCTGACAATTACTAGAGTAATAATGAAAATAATTACCAGAATTGTTTTAATCATGACAATAATAATGATAAAATTGACAATAAAGAGAATTTAGATAACATTTGATTATTATTATTATTATTATTATTATTATTATTATTATATTATTATTATTATTATTAATAATAACATTATTATTATTATAATTGTTATTATTATTATTTTTATATTATTATTATTATTATATTATTAGTATTATTATGATTATATATTATTATATTATATTATTATTATCATATTATTATTATATTTATTATTTTTTTATAATTACTATTATAATTTTTATTATTATTATTATTATTATTATTATTATATTATATTATATTATATTATTAAATTATTAATATAATTATTAAACTATTATTGTTATTATATAGTTATTATAATATTATTAGTATATAAAAAAATAATATACTAATAAAAAACTTTAAGTAATAATAAAATAAGTTAATTTTAATAATACTAAATTTAATATGTTATTAATAATTAGTTTACATTATTATATATTTTAGGTATAATTGTAAAATATTATTAAATAAAATTTAATAATAACATATAATAAAATAATGATATTAAATAATTCTATTAAAGTTAATATTTTATATTATGTATACTATATAGTGATTATAGATAAAATATGTAATAACTAATAAGTAAATTTTAATAAT
>NW_023638937.1:196298-198798 GCF_015228065.2 Penaeus monodon
ATTATATATTATATTATTATTATTACTTTAATTATTAGTATTATTTCCAAAAATATATTATAACTGTAATAATAACAATATAATAATATAGTATAATTTAGTAATACTGATTGTTATAATATTGTTATTAATATTATTATTGTTATTATTATCATTATTATTATTTTTACTGGTAGTATAATTGTAAAAATATTTATTATAACAGTAATAATTACAGTAATAACGATATTAATTAAAATAATGATATAAATAATCATAATAAAAAAGTTATTATATTTAGTATTATTATTATTACTATTATTATTGTAGTTGTTATTGGTATAGATGTAAAAACATATATTATAACTGCAATAATTGCAATAACAATGATAATAATTACAATAATGATGATAATAATTGCAATAATGATGGTAATGATGATCATAATGATGATAATGATGATGATAACGATAATAATGATTATAATCATAATAATAATGATGATAATAACAGGATTTGTTTCCACATATAAAAAAAAGGTAAAAGAAAAAAATCCTTAAAGTCGAAAAATAGGCAAAATCTAGCAAAATATAGCCTTTGGGAGTAAACTCCAAAATGAAATTTTTTCCTTTTTTGACATTTTTTATTACTATTATTATTGTAGTTATTATTAGTATAGATGTAAAAATATATATTATAACTGCAATAATTGCAATAATAAGGATAATAACTGCAATAATGATGATAATGATTAAAATAATGATGATAATAATTGCAATAATGATGATAAAGATGATGATAACGAAAATAATGATGATAATCATGATAATAATGATGATAATAACAGGAATTGTGTCCATATATAATAAAAAAGGTAAAAGAAAAAAAAAAGTCGAAAAAGCGAATAATAAATGATGTTTTTCCATTCATTTGATGATTCTGACAATTTCTAGAGTAATAATGATAATAATTACCAGATTTTTTTTAATCATGACAATAATAATGATAAAAGTGACAATAAAGAGAATTTGGATAACATTTGATGATTATTAATATCATTACTATTATCATTATTATTATCACTATTATCATTTTTATTACTATTATTATTATTATTATTATTATTATTATTATTATTATTATTATTATTATTATTATTTTATTATCATTATTATTATTATTATTATTATTATTTTTATATTATTATTATTATATTATTATTATTATTATTATTATTATTATTTATTATTATTATTATTATTATTATTATTATATTATTATTATTATTATTATTATTATTATTATTATTATTATTATTATTATTATTATTATTATTATCATTATTATTATTTTTACTGGTAGTATAATTGTAAAAATAATTATTATAACTAATAATTACAGTAATAACGATATTAATTAAAATAATGATATAAATAATTCTTATAAAACGTTAATATTTTTATTATTATTGTTATTACTATTATTATTGTAGTTGTTATTGTATAGATGTAAAAATATATATTATAACTGCAATAAGTGTAATAATAATGATAATAATTACAATAATAATGATAATATTTGCAATAATGAAGATAACGATGATGATAATGATGATAATGATGATAATGATGATGATAACGATAATAAGGATGAAAATCATAATAATAATGATGATAATAACAGGAATTGTGTCCACATAATAAAAAAAAGTTAAAAGACAAAAAAATCCCATAAGTCAAAAAAGCGGCAAAATCTAGCGAAATATAGCTTTTTGAGAGTAGACTCAAAAATTTATTTTTTTCTATTCATTTTATGATTCTTGCAATTATTAGTGTAATAATGATAATAATTACCAGAATTCTATTAATCATGACAATAATGATGAGAAACTTGTGAAAAAAGAGAATTTGCACTACATTTGATGAATAATATTATTACTAATATCATTATTATTATCATTACTATCATTTTTATTATTATTATTATTATTTTTATTATTATTATTATTATTATTATTATTATTATTATTATTGGAAAAAAGAGAATTTGATAACATTTGATAATTATTAATATTATTACTATATCATTATTTCATCTTATCATTATTATTATTATTATTATCATTATTATTATTTTATCATTATCATTATTATTATTATTAATATTTATTATTATTTATTATTATTTTATTTTTTATTATTATTGCCAAAAGATATATCATAACTGTAATAATAACAAATAATAACAATTATAATACTACTAATTGTTATAATATTAATATTAATATTATTATTGTTATTATTATATTATTATTATCTTCCTGGTAGTATAATTGTAAAAATAATTATTATAACAGTAATAATTACAGTAATAACGATATTAATTTTAAAAATAATATAAATAATTATTATAAAAACGTTATTTTTGTTATTATTATTATTATTACTATTATTATTGTAGTTGTTATTAGTATAGATGGAAATATATATATTGTAACTGTAATAATTGCAATAATAATTAT
>NW_023638938.1:0-45670 GCF_015228065.2 Penaeus monodon
TTTTAAAAAAACCCCCCCTTTTTTTCCAAAAAAAGGCCCCTTTAATTTGCCGGGGGGCCCGGAAATACCCGGGACAATACTCTGCCCCATCTGCAGGGCTTCGGGGCCCCTTTCCTTCAGGGCTGCATCCTTTCCCACTTTATTTTCCCCGGGGGAAGACAAAGCCCCCAACTTTCCACAGGGGTTTTGGGATGTCCCTATCCCCCCACAGAGGCGCTGCGATTTTTCACATTGTCGCTACCCCGGGTAGATGGTCGATGATAGAACCATCCCTAAAAGATTAACAAATTGAAAGGGATTTGGTTAACTTTACCTTACCATGGGTTCCAGTGAAAAATAAAAAATTTAAAATTTTTCATTGATATGCGACGTTTGAAATTGTAAGAATTATTCTTTAGGGATAAAAAGAATGCTAAAAAATATCAACAAATTTTTGGAATAATACTTTGAATACCATTTTTAGTGCTATTGAAAAGAGTTGCGCATTATTCATTTGAAATTATAAAGGGTAACAAGAATCAGTGTTTAGGTCTTTAGGGAAACACTCATTAACCATAATGATAATTTTGGTAAGTTTTATTGGGGAAAGCAACAAAAAAACGTCATCAGCGTTAAGGGAAAGGAAGCACTACAGGGGAGATGGGGCATGGGTGGCAAGGGCGTCGCGGCCCATATTCCGGACTGCAGTCCAAAAGCACAGGGGAAAAGTGGCTCCGGCTGCGGGAGTGGCCACAATGACACTCTGGGGAATATCGACACCCGGGGAAAACTGGAAATGAAGGCGGCTGACACTCCACCATAAGGATACCTCCGTCCGAAGCAGAAAAACATGAAATATGAAAACTGAAATCAAGAGTTATATCAGCTTTAAAGCACACGTGAGAGTACAGTAAAAAATTATTTTTTTCTTCTGTTTTCTGGAAACAGGGGAAATTTTCTAAATCATGGGGCGTTATCGTCGATTTTTTCTTTCGGGTTTGGAGAAATCCACATCGACGACGGTTTGCCGATGGAACCCCTTTTCCCGCTGGCGGAAAAGGGGGTTTCCGGCTGGGGTTTTGTCCCCCAACGCGTTTTCGAAGGCGAGAAACGGGGACGCCTCGGAGGGGGAGGCGACCGGGCGGCCCAACATCCCATTCCAAAAAGGCGTTTCTCGCCCTTTCCCCTCCCTACCGTCTAGGTTTTACTGTACCTTTAAATTTTTAAGGGATCTGACGTTTTTTGTCTAAGGGGCTTACCCCCAAAAGAATGCATGACGGGATTTTTTAACACAATACAAGTTAAAATCATTGTGGGAAATCCTTTATTAAATCCATTTTTCTTATGGGAAAATTCTTTTTTTTTACAAAAATTTTTTTACTGCTATCTTCCCGGCTTTTTTGTGGGGGCATCCTCGCTTTTTTTAAACACAGAAGAAAAAAACTCTCCATTGACACCTTCTCTTAAAATAATTTTCAAATCTGCTTTAAGGAAGCCAACAGTCCCCTTATATAAAGATACATTTTTTAAGTATATTTATATCAGTATTCTCACGGAGTTTCATGTATTTATGATTTTAAAATGAAATCATATATGAAAATAGAATATTTTAAATATATTTTTGGTTTAAATTATATAAAATAAAAATTTATATATAAAATAATATATTATAATATTATATATGCATGTATTATGAAATAATATATGATAAATGAATATAAGGTAAACGTATTATCAACTATAGTTTAATACATTACGAAATTAAAAATATAAATACATATGAGAATGAATAATATAAATAAAACAAAATTTTGATATATATAAAAATAATAACACATATTTATAATATATATAAATTATAAATAAATACGTATGTTAGGGTTTTATTAACACAAAACACACACATATATATATACACACATAGGGTTGAAATTTTATAATGTGTGGTTTTGTGAAAAAGGGTGGTCTTTTAAAAATAAAATAATTAAAAATTCCCGGAAATTTTTGCTATTTAGCAAATTTGAAGCCCCACAATGCGAACGTTAGGTTGGGTTTTTGTCACGAGTAAGTCGGGCGAATAGTTCCATAAATGTTCGCTTTTACTAATTTTGGAAAGGGTAAGGTCTCATCCCCCCCCTCTCCGCCTTTTTTTGATTTTTTCCCGAATATTTTTTGATTTTTAATGTCAAAATTGATATTTTAAAATAATTTTTGAGTTTAATTCTTTTCTTTTTCTTCCCTGGTCTGTTCCCGTCCCTGGTTTTGGGGACCGTGTCTGTTCCCCTGTTCTGTGTTCCGGTTCTTTCCCGTGATCCGGCCCGTTTCCCCTGTTCGGTTTCCCCTTTTCTGGTTACTGTGATCCCGTGTTTTTCCCGGTTTTTTGTATCCCGTGCTGTTCCGTTTTCTGTGCCCTGCGATCCGTTCTTTTCCCGGTTCTTTTCCTGTGATCCCCCCCGTTCCCGTGTTCTGTGTCTTGTGATCCCCTTTGTTCTCTGTTCGTGTTTCCCTTGATCCCCGGGTTCCCCTGTCTGTTTCCCCTGTTTGTGATCCCGTTCTGTTCCCGGTTCTGGTTCCGGATCCCCGGGCCCGTTCCCCCTGTTCTTTTCTTGTGATCCCGGTTTTTTCTCTTTTTCGGTTCCTGTGATCCGTGCCCGTTCCCGTGTTCTGTTTCCGTGATCCCTTTTCGTTCCGTGTTCTGTGTTCCCGTGTTCCTGTGATCCCGTGTCGTTCCCCTGTTCTGTGTTCCCGGTCTGTGTTCTGTGATCCCGTGCTGTTCCCCGTTTCTGTTTCCCCTGATCCCGTTCTTTCCCCCGGGTTTTGTGACCCGTGTTGTTCCCTTTCTGTGTTCTTGTGATCCCGGTCTGTTCTCTTTTCTGTTTTCCTGTATCCCCTTTTCCCTTTTTTTTTTTCCCGGTTCGGTTCCCCTGTTTTGGTTTTCCTGTGACCCCTCCCGTTTTTGTGTTCTGTGTTTTCCCCCGTTCTGTGTTTCCCGTGTCCCGTGCCCGTTCCCGTGTTCGGTTTCCCCTGTTTTGTTTCCTGTATCCCGGTCTTTTCCCCTGTTCGTGTTTTTGTGTCCCCCGTCTGTTCCCGTGTTCGTGTTCCTGTGATCCCGTGTCTTTCCCCCTTTCTGGTTTGACCGTTCTGTTCCCGTGTTCGTTTTTCCCGTGTCCCTGTCTGTTCCCCCTGTTCGTGCCTGTATCCCCTGTTTTCACGGTTCTGTGTTCCCGTGTTCTTGTTTTCCCGTGATCCGTGTTCTGTGTTCCCGTGATCCCCCTGTCTGTTCCCCTGTTTTTTGTTCCCGTATCCCCTTTTGTTTTCCCTTTCTGGTTTTTCCCGTATCCCGTGTCTGTTCCCGGTTCTGGTTCCTGTGACCCCGGGCTGTTCCCGTGTTTTATGTTTTTGATCCCCCATTTCTCTACAGTGATGTTCTTAAATTTTTGTATGTGAATTTTAAAGATAGTAAAAAAATCCGCACAAAAAATGCTATCCTATAAACCTAGAAGATTTCTACTTTGATCAATAAATTAAATAACCAAAACAAATTAATAAACAAACAAAAACAAGGTCTAAAAAAAATACATTACATAAATGGACCTTTAATTTTTCAAAATGCAAAATTTTAACATATGTTTTTCATTTTCACCTACATTAATACGCATGTGTGTTATATGTATTATAAAATTATATTATATATATAATATATATATATAATATATTATACAAACATATATTTCACTATAATATATATTAATATTAATAAAATATTATATATATTATGTTTCAGTTATTAAAGCCGCACACACCACCACACACACACCACACACACACCACACACACACACAATATATATAATATTTAAATATTATAATATATATATATATATATATATATATAATATATAAAAAACATGGCTGTGGTTTTACTCTACATTTTCGTAAAAGCGTTTTTTATTGGCTTTCACTTGTAGTTTTTTCTTTTTTCCCAGAATAAAATAACCTTACTGTTATGGAAGGGCATCATTTCTTTCTAGTATTATACCCTTTGGGAAAAATGCAATTCAAAATTTATTTTAAAAACAAATTTTCTTTTTTGCAAAAAGGAAAAATATACCTGGTAGGGAAGTCCTCATAAAAAAATTGGTGCCCCCTTTTTTCCTAAACCCCTTTAAGCATGTCAATAACGGGGCCCCGAGGAGGCTTAATTTCTATAAGTGGAAATCTGTTTTTTATGACAGTTTCTTAGCTGACCAATCTCGAAGGAATTCACATCAATTGGTATTTACATATCTCACATCTATGAGTGGCACCAAAATCAGGTTGTGATGTGCTAAATCCCCCTGGTTATATGAATAGAAGTTTGTGAAATGCCTAGAACCATCGTTTTAAAAAATTGTACATTTTTTAATTTTTTTTCAGCATCGCCCCTCGGTTAGGGGCCTGAAGGCGTATCTAAAAAATGTCCCCATAACCGCTCTCCCTTAAGTCATTTGATTCATTTTTCCCCGGTAATTTTTGTTCATAGAAACTGTGCATCTTTTGGAGAAATTTTTTGATATTAAATTCAAAAATTTAACGATTTTGAGAATAAATTAACCCTTTTTGTTTTGACCAGGTGCGGTCGATTTTGCGGGCCTGAGGATTTTGGGTCGGGGTCCCTCCCCAGCCTCTGGGCTCCCAGTTCTCCCCTTTCGAAAGCGCGTGTGCGACACCCTGCCGAACCCCTTTTCCGGCCACGAGAAGACCATCACGGCATCCTCGTCGATGTGGTATTTCTCCCCTCTGAAAGAAAAGTCGACGAATAACGCCACACTGATTTTAGAATCCCCTGTTTCCAAAGCATGAAGAACAAAATTTTTTACTGTACTCTCCTAGCTTAAATCTATATAAGCCCCTTTATTACATGTTTTATATATTTTGTTTTATCGCTTTGCAGGACGGGGGATATCCTTATGGGATCTTGTCACCGCCTTTCTTTTCCATTTTCCCCGGATTGTCGTATTCGCAGAGTGTTCACGTTGGGGCCCTCCTGCAGCCGGGAGTATTTTTCCCGTGTGCTTCTGGACGCAGTTCCGGAATATGTGCCCCCGCCCCCCTTTCCCCGCCCATGCCCCATTTCCACCTGTATGCTTCCCTGTTTTAACGCTGATGAGTTATTTTGTTGCTTCCTAAAAAATTTTTCCCAATCTTTAGTCATGTAAGTTTAATGGTTTACCAAAAGACCAAAACCTGATATCTACTTACCTGAATGATTTTTAAAAAAATGAATAATGCTGCAACTTTTTTTCAATATAAAAAATGGTTACAATGTATATTTTCCCAAAATGTTGTTGATCTTTTTCCAGCAATTCTTTTGACACCAAAAGCAAAAACCCTTTTACCAGATTGCAGATCGTCGTCATACAATGAAAAAGTTTAATAGTTTATTTTCACGGAACCGATGGAAAGGGAAAGTGTAATAAAATACCCTTTTTCCAAATTTTTGTCTACATCTTTCGGGGATGGTTCATCATTGCTCAGTCCCCCGGGCTATGCGACAATGTAAAAGTCTGCGCGCCTCTGTGGGGAAGATAGGGACTCCAACCTCTGGAAATTTTTGGATGGTTTTGTCTTCCTGCGTAGGATAACAGTGGAAGGATGGCATCCCAAAGGGAAAAGGGGCCCAAAACCCTTTTGCAGATGGGGCAGAGTATTTCACCCGGTTTTCCGGGGCCGCCCGACAAATCCCGGAGGGTTTTTTTTTTATTAGCTAATATTTGTCAAATCGTCAGTAGTGTTTTTTCGTGGTTTTTTTTCTCCCACACATTATACGTACATATATTAGCATTTTTTACAAATATGAATTATAAATGTGGTGGGGTGTGTGTGTGTGGTGTGTTGGTGTGTGAAAAGCATACATGCACGCACCATACGCACCCCAAAACCTTTTTATATGTGTATGTGGTGTACATACATAAAAACACACACACACCCCAAACATTTTTGGTTGTATGGTTTGTGTGTGTATGTGTTTTATTATTTTAACAAAATACATATATAAATACAAACTTTTGTGTGTGGTGTTTAATATGTATGTATTTTCATATAAACACACAAACCACCACACACGAGTGTGTATGCTTTTATATTTACATATTTAATCATTCAAAATTTTTTGATATCGTCCCACATTAATATTTTCCCTTAAATTCATTGGTATTGCTTTTCCCCAATATCCAAGGCTGTTTAAACCCACCCGCATTTTTTTCACTGGTTTCATTAGCCTGTGTTTGGGTTTCATCAGTTTTTTTTCCCTTCGAAAAATTAACTGATAGTAAATGATAATTCGTCATTTTTTAAATAAAAGAAACTGGGATTAATGTAAGGGAAAATGTTATTCCCATAAAAATTTTTTTTTTGTATACCAAACTTACGTTTTCCAAAATTTTACCCCAACAAAAGAAATAGTATTTTAAAACAAAAGTAAAACCTTTCGCCAGTTTTCTCTTTTAGGGGGACCCGGGTTTGTTATTGCCCTCAAGACCTTAGTTTTTTGTTTTGCATTCTGGCCCTTAGTACCTTAAAACATTCAGAAAAAGGGGGCCCCCGAGGGGGCTCTGTTTCCAATAATCAAAATCTGTTTTTTTGGGGAGAACTTCTTAACGCACGTTACGAGAGCATCACCCGTTGCTTTTGGGCATTTACAGTTTTTTAACATCTTGAAAGGGCCCCAAAATCAGGAGGGTGAAAAATTTTTAAATTTGGGTGAATAAGATATATTGCTGCTGAAGAAAAAAACCCAAAAGCAGAAATTTTGATCTGAAAAAAGCTTTGCCTATATTAATTTATTTTCAGCATCCCCCATCAGCGAAAGCGGTTAAAAGGGCGTATCAAAAGGGTGTCCCCACTACCGCTCTTCTAATCAAAGCATTGCTGATTCGTTTCGGTAAGTTTTTTTTAACTACTATTAAAATTTAAAATTTTATTTTTACAAAAAAGAAGTAAGTGTGGCGGAAAAATGAGGAACCCTTTTTGTTTTCCCCAGGTGCGTGTCGACCTGCGGGGCCGGCGGATATTGGCCCGCCGGTCGCCCCCCCACCCTCCGGGGCGTGCCAGTCCTCGCCTTCGGAAGCGCGTGTGCACACCCTCTCAAAAAACCCCCTTTTCCGGGCCCGGGGGGAAAGGAGTTCACAGGGCACCCGTCGCAGATTTTTCTTCTCCAGCCAAAGAAAGTCGAAAAACGACCCCCAAAAACTGCTGTTTTCGGGATATCTACTGCTTCTAAAGGTATGAAAACCCAAATTTTTTTCACGTACCCACATATGCGCGATGCTGATTTTGCTCTTGAATATTGTTTTGTTGTTCATGTGATTTCACTTTGCAGACGGAGAATACCCTTACGGAGATCTTGGCACCCGTTTTCACTCCATTTCTCGGTTGTCGATATTTGCGAATGGTCGTTGGTCCTCCGCCCTGGAACCCGTTTCCTGTGTGTTTTAAACCGCATTTTTTTTTCCGGCATGGTGCCGCCGCTGCCTTCCCCCGTAACCCCTCCATCTTGCCTTTTGTGCTTCCCCCCCAAACCGCGATGTGTTTTTTGTTCTTTCCCAAAAGCGTTTTCCCAAAAAAATAAAATCGATTTCAGTGGAATTAAATGTGCAATATGAATTAGTCCCAAAAAATCTAGTCCAAATTTGAGTATGTATAAGTTGAATGCTTACTTAGGGCCCTTTTTTTAATACACATCTTTTATGGAACCTTTTTTTATAACCTTTTGAGAATACTTTCAAACTACACATTTTTTTAATTTCCAAATTCCCCCTCACCTTTTGCGAAAATTAAAATGTTATATTATAAAAATCTTTTAATATATTATAATATATATTATATATAATAAAATAAATATATTATATTATATATTAATATATCGCGCTTTTTATAGTGGATGAAGCAAAATCATGCACACGCGTATGAATGTGCGTGCATAAGCACGTATGGGCCGACTGCAGCCGATTCATCCTTTTTAGGGTCAAAGACTAGGGGGGGTTCCCTATACCCCTTTGAGTTCAATCCGTGCAGGGTCAAAGCAAACAAAACAGCCAATCCCTTTGAACAAACCGATCTCGAAAGCAGTTTTTTGTCGCTTGGATTTTTAAAATTATTGGGAAAGCAAAAAAAACATCATCAGAGGTGAGGTAAGGTAGCACAGGGGAAGATGGAGGCTTTGGTGGAGGGCCTTTCCAGAACCACACGGCGCAGGAGGGGCCCCCGCAACATCTGAAATATCGACAATCCGAGAAGACGGAAGAAGGTTTAGGGAGATCTTCCAAACCACCAAAAGATCCCCTCCTCCCCAAAGAACGGGTTAATGAATATCGAAACAAGTATTAGTATAAAACCCAAGTTTTATATTTTTTTTTCACATATTCATAAAATTAGCACATAATTCTTGGGGGGAGATATGTAAAAAGATGTTTGTTTTTTATCCTTCTGGGGCAGGGACAGCTGAATCAGTGTATTTGGGTGCTTTTTGTCGTTTCATTTTTGATTGGTGCAAGACCATACGGCGACGGATGCTGTGTTTAAATCCTTTCCGGGGGGGCCCGGTTTAGGGGGCCCACGCGCCTGAAGAGGGCAACCACCCTCGGAGGCTGGGGGGCACCGGGACCCAAAACATCCTACGGTTTCGCAGCACCGGAGCTTGGTCATACAAAAAGGTTTAATCCATGCTTTAGCATGGTTTAAAACTTACATGAAAAATGAATTTTATGATGAAATTCTAGATTGGGTTTATTAGAGACATCTCTTGCTATGCCCTTAAAAACCCTTAAAAGAAGGCAATGCTGAAAATCAATTTTAAATATGTATAACTTATTTCATTTTGATAGTCTACTATCATATCACACCAAAAGTAAAAACTTTTTTTATTCACTATATAAATGGAATTGCAAATAAATACCCGTTTTGATCCACTTAAAATATGCTTTTTTTTTTAACAAGTGTTAAAATTTCCCCTTCAAGACTGTCCATTAAAAATTTTTTTAAAAATGAAAATTCCCATTTACATAAAATTTCGACACCCCTTGGGGCCCCTCATTACCTGCATGACTCGTCACAAAGGTCCCGATTTTGAAAGCAACCCCAATCTTTATGGGGTTTGTTGATTTAGCTTATAAAACGAAAAAAATAAAAACAGACATATATAGTGCATATAAATTATATTTTATATTATATAATATATTTATATATATATATATATATATATATATGCATAAAAATTTACAATGTATATACTTAAACATATTAGATGTTTAACATAAACTTTTACATATGTATATCATGACATTTTTTACGTAGTATTAAAAAACATTTTTACATATGTATAACAAAACATTTTTAACATATGATATCATCACATTTTTACATATGTATATACATAAACATTTTACATTGTATTACATAAAATAACATATACATATACGAACAATACATAACATATACAAAAACATAGTATGTATTACATATACGAAAATAACCAAAAATATATACATAAAATATAAAATTTTCTAACCTACAAACGTTTACAATACATTTTCATCATATACAGACATTACAAAAACATATACATATCATAAACAATACATAACATAACATTACATATACAAACATATACATTTTTAAAACAAAAATTTTTATACATTATATATATATATAATATAATATATATATATATATATTTTAAAATTATATATTATATATAAAATTAATATGGACTCCGCAATAGTCCTGGGGTTGTACTTTGGCCCCGACCCTCGTGTCCCGGGTTAAATTTCCCTGTGCTCCGACTGCTGCCCTTGACACTCTCACGGCAGAAACGACTTATCGCAGGTGTCAAGGGGAATCCCCGCCGGGGGCAAAAGTGTTAGCCACCGAACCGCGGTTGTTTGGGAAAGGGCACCCCAGCAGGCAGGGGGCACTGAAAAATAACCTCTCAATAGTGAATGGGAGGGGCCCCTTGCCCTCAGTAAAAGAATGGTTTTTTTCAAATATTTTTTAATATATATTAAAATTATATATATATATATATATATATATTATATATAATAATATATTGTTCATTTTATCCTCCCACTTCTATTTTTGGCTTTTAATATGTATATTGTATTTATTTTTTGATAAAACAAGGAAAAAATTTTATACAAAATGAAAATTTTTATTTATAAAAATGTTTTATATTTTTTGCATCTTTTATGTCATATTTTTGTGTGATCTATTTTTTGAAGTTTATAAAAGTTTTTCCTTATTTTTGTAAAATTTTGACTGTGTAGAAACTTCAGATTTCAACAGCCCTACCAGGATTATTCTCGCTGTGATTTTTAAGGTTACGTAAGGAACAAAGCAAGCAGCCCCAAGGTTTCATGAGGTCACGTAACAGGTAGTGTCCAAAAACAAAATTTATGAGAGGCAGAAACAGGACTACAAAATCATCTTTAGAGCATTACTTAACAGTTTTCGAAAATAGCATTTTCTTGATTTCTTAAACCTTTTACCCAGATATTCCTGAATTTTGCCCTTTTACAATGTACATATTAAATGTTATCATTCAACTAAGAAAAAATTCCTGATCAAAAATTTAAATACTCTTAGGCTTTTTTTTTTTGCTCAGTTTTAGCTCGCAAACAAAAACCCGCAGCCGCGGAGCCCTTCAAGACTCTGCTTGAAAGATTTTTTGTTTTATTCAACATGTTTGAAACTTATAAAAATGGCTTATCACCCACCGGGACTCTGCCCCTACTTCTTCATTGGCTTTTAGTCGTAAGTTTTTCATTTTTTTGAAAAAAGGTACTTTAAAATAACCTACAATAATGGAAGGTGCTTTTCATTTTTTGCTAATATAATTTCAAAAAAAAATCGATATGGAATCGAAAATTTAAATTTCATTTTACCTACGCTATTAATACTAGCAAAAGTGAATGCATCCTTCCCTAAACAGTAAAGTTATTTTTTTAATTAGCCTTTTTTTAAATAAATGAAAAACAAAAGAAAGAAAACCAATAAAACGTTCGGGAAAGTTTCCGTTAGTAAGAAGCCAATATTTAATTTACCAAAATGTATGAAAAAAACCCATCAGACTCATATAATATATATAATATATTATATATATAATTAATATAATATATATATTAATTTATAAAATATATTATAATTATATATTTTAAATAATATTATATATATATATATATTATAGTGTGTATATATATAAATATTTTATTATAATTATATAATATATATAATTTTGTGGGGGTTATGATTATGTCCACCACAACAAAAAACACACACGCGTCGCGCACACCGACACACCAAATTGTGTTAAGTATATATTATAATTATTTTTTTTTTTTTTTTAAAGGCCCTGCCCTACAAGGACTTTGGCGATCAGGATTTCCTTTTTTCTTAGAATTTGGGGGGGGGTGGTTTGCCTTTTGCCCCGCCGGTTTTTTTTATCGAGTCACCATCTCTTTTACCCGGTCGGGGCCGACACTGTTTGGGTAGCTTGCCCACCCAGGGGCCCAGGAGAAAATCGAGGTGAAGTTCTTTGCCCAAGGGAACAACGCGCCGGGCCCGTGAATCGAACCCTCAAATCAGTTGCCGGGGAAAGTCTTGAGTCCGATGCTTTAACCCCTCGGCCCCCGCGGCTATATTATATATAAAATTTACAATCATACAATTTTAGATAAATAGACTGTATCTATGCATATATAAAATAATATATATATATAAAATTATATATATTAAAAATTATAATATATATGTATGTATATTTTAATATATTGTGTGTGTGTGGTGTGTATAATATATAAAAAATCTTTTATTTGCTTCTCTCATTTTCCAAATCGTGAGAACAAGTAAAAAAATAAATTAACTTTCCCCCTTTATTAAGTTTAAAAAAACATTAGTACACCAGCATGAGAGAATGTTTCCCAAAAGGAAACCCCGGCACTTTTGTGGAAAGGAAGGGCCCTAACGTTATCCAAGATCATAAAACCCGAAAACCAATAAAGTACGGATGGGGTTTTGGGAAGACACATATATAAAGGGGCCGACAAAGGGGAGCAATTAAACTTTTTTTGTTTATAAAAAATGTGACGCATTTTTTGATTTTTTGAGGGTTTTTAAGAAAGCCCGGGGGGGGGGGGGGGGGGAAACAAAGGCGTAAAATTTCTATAAAAATTTTAAATAGCATAAATGTGACATTTTCCTGGTCGGGGAAACCCGGCAAGGCGAAGCTTTTTAGGAATAATAAAATTTTTCGTCATTTTCTATGCATTTTGAAAAGTAGCTCTTTTTGCAGCAAATCTTTTTTTACAAAGCAGTGGCTTGAAAATTTGTTTAGGCTTTTTGCTCGTTAACAAATATTACTAAAATTGGAAAAAAGGGGAAACAAAAAAGAAAAATCCCTCAGCGGGGAGCAGGGAAGCACAACAGGCGAAGATGGAGGCTTAGCGGAAGGCAGCGGGGGCGCCCTGCTCTGGAACTGCGGGCCAACCACACGGAATTCGTTCACGACTACAGGTGGCCACCACGTGACCTCTGCAAAATCACTTTCAAAAGATGGAGATGAAAGGGGTGCCCAAAATCTCCGTAAAATATTCTCCGCCTGCAAAGAGTGGTTCATGAAAATGGTGAGAGTATGGTTAAAAAAAAGCTCTTCATACCTTCTATAGCATGGATATCTGAAAACGCATTGTCTGGCGTCTATTCGTCGACTTTTCTTCTGAGTTTACTACCCTATCGTCGACGATCCGTGTTTAAATCCTTTCCCGCCGGCCGGGAAAAGGGGGGTTTTGTGTGAGGTGTCGCACAAGCGCTTCCCAAGACGAGTACTGGCACCCTCGGGGGCGGGAGGGGACCGGGGGACCAAAATCCGCACGCCTTGCATTTTGACACGCAGCCCTGGTCATCAAGAATTTATTAAATAATCGTTTTGAGAAAAGTTTATTTTTAGGTATAATTCAAACCCCTTTAAATGGTGCACTTTCTAAGTAATCGATTTACCGAAACAAATCAGTAACACTTAAAGTGGGAGAGGGGGAAACGAGAAATTTACGAAAGAGACGATTTTGATAATCAATATATATAATTTTATTTATTATATATATATATATATTATTATATTTTTTATATATAATGTTTTTTTCAGACCGACAGCTAGCTATAAAACACAGCACCAGCGCATAAAATACTTCGCAATTCATTTTTCCACTGATTTAGCACATCAATCCCCTGACAGGGTTTCCATCTCACTATCTTTTTGTAACAAGTGAACCGACCAATTAAAATTTCTTCTCAAGATTCGTCGCTAAGAAAAATTTAAAACACATATTTTCCTTTTTGGAATCACAAAACCCCCCTCAGGGCCCTTTATATCTGACATGACTTTTAAGGGCACTTAAAGGGAAAGATTGAAGGGGAGATCAATGCTTTTTAAGGGCACCACATGTTATAGAAAGTTAGCTGAAAGATCAATTGAAGCAGAAGAAATGTATGTAGTATTTATTTTTATGAAAACTTTGACAGGTTAAAAAATCATGAAATAATGAAAGATCGGGAAAAAATAGGGTAATAAAAAAAAAGAAGGTTTTTAGAAAATTTTGGGACAATGCGGCTATATCTTAATGGTGACTTAAAGGAAGTACAAAAATCAAAAGTGGGAGTTGGCAAGGGTTGTGTTCATGCCCGACCCGTTCTCCTGATACGGGTTATTATGGAAAATTATCGAAGGGAAGTTTAAAAATAAAAGGGCATCCTATTTTTTGATATCCATATGCTGACGAAAAATCCCTTTAAAATCTGATGGAACAAAAAATTAGGGAAAAGTTTTTTATTTGAAAAGTGAAAGTGAAGTCTGAGGATTGCTGTTAACAGAAAAACACTTTTGATGGTGTTTAGAAAGACAGAATTTTCCCTACGGTATATCATTTAGACAATGAGAAATTAAACAAATACAAAAATTTTGAATATTAGAAGCATATAAAATTGAGTCAGGTCAAAAAGTAAAAAACGTAAAATTTTGCAATTAAAAGAAAAAAAATCAGGGAAAAGGAAAAGCATTTTTACAAACTCCAAAATACTATTGAAACGGAAAACTTTTTCGAATGTTACATCGGTCTGTTCTCTTAGATAAAGGGGTCATGGGCCTTGTGCAGAGATGAAAAAAAAACTGGAAGCAAGGAGATGGGGTGTTACCGGAGAATGTTGAAAGTTATGGACGAGCTTGTGCAAACGAAAAGGCGCTTGCAAAAATTTGAAAAAAACGACTAACATCTATCACTCAGAGCCCAAAGATTTTTTTTGGACTAGGGGTAAAGGGAAATAGTTGGAGAAACTGGTTTTTGGAAAGGAAAAAAGATGGTTCAAGATCCAGGGGAGACAAGAAAGAAGACCTAATAATCGGTTGCTGCGTGGATGCTTACGGAAAGGGACTCTTTTCCATCACTCGGACAGAGGGAAAATTCAAAAGCCGGGAGCCACGTCAATTTACAGGCACAACAAAGAAGACACTAGCAGGGATATTTTTTTAGACAAAAAAACAAGATTGGTTTATGATTTAGATGAAAAGCATTTTTCCCTACGGTTACCCGCAGCAAAGAAAGGATGCCCCTTCCATAAACAGTAAAATTTTTTTTCTAGTTAGTGATGGCAGTTGAGTACAGCAATAGTTTTTAACATGTTGATAAAAAAAAGAATGCACCAAAAATGTTTGGTGTGTGGTGCGTGCGTGGTGCATTTTGTGTGTGTGCTTTTCTATATATTACAACATACATACCCTCATGTTATCATATACATATACATATGTTTAATACATAGCATATGCATATACATATGCATATTATACATATGCAATTTTTAAGATATGCAATGTACATAATAGACAAACATATATAATACAATGCATATGTAATAATAGTACTATACATATATTGTAAATAATATGTAAATATATAACAAAAATTTAAGTTAAAACATATAATTATAAAATAACTGTATATACATATACAGTTATACATAACATTAATGTATATCAGAATGTATAACATGTACTGTATATCATGTACGTATATACATGTACAGTATTACGTACATGATTACATAACAGTTATACTATCCCGTTATACATATAAAGTATTAAAATTTCATTATTAAAATAACTGATATCTATTTTGTATATACATATACATTATATCTATACATGTATATACATATACTGTATATACATATACATGATAGCATAACATATTATTTTATATTTTTTACATATAAATGTATATACATTAGTATATTGTACTATATATATACCTGTAAAATTTTATTTTAAAAACAAATGTTTTATATATATATATATTTTTATAATATAGATATAGATATATAAACATAATATAAATATAAATATATAATATATAATAATATTTTAATATATATATATTATATATTATATATAACCTGACTATATTTTATATAAAATTTAATGTAATAATATATATATATATATATATAAATATATATATTTAATATATATATATATATAGAAATAATAATATATATTTTATAATATTATAAAATATATATAGAATAATATTTTATAATATATTATAAATATTTTATATATTTTAAAATATTATATATAATAATAGACTGTTGCATATGCTATGTGGGTGTGTTCTGTTGGGTTTTGTATGTATAGCATTTAAATGTATATAAAATACTTTTCCTTGTTTTCTCATATTCAAAATAGAGTAATAGCAATCTAAGGCCCACATTCACGAAAGGGTTAACTTTATTTTTAACGCATAAAAGAGGTGGATAAAGATCACGTAAAAAAAATAAATAGTTTTCCGTTTACAGCATTAAATGGACCCGTTTATAAATGTTTATAAAAATAGGGGACTGCATTCTTGAAGCGTTTAAGAATTCCGTCGGGAAAAGTGCTTTAAAATATCTATAATCTTTAAAAAGCAACAAAAATCCTCAGCGTGAAGCTTATTTCAAAATTAAATGCTGCCCCTTTTTTTTGTGCATATTAAAAAGACGTTTGCAGCATTATTCATTTAAATATTATCATGCAGAGCATTAGGGGAGGGAATTTTTGGTTAAAGCTCTTAAACAATATTTACTAAAAATTGGGAAAGATTTATTAGGAGAGCAAAAAAGAACTCATCACGGTGAGGCAGGGAAGCCTACGGGAAGATGGAGGCGTGGCGGGAAGGGGAGCGCGGCGCCCTGCCTGGAACTGCGGGGCAGAAACACCGAAAATGCTGCTCACGATACGGATGGCCACCAAGTTTACCTCTGCAAATGTCGACAGTTTGAGAAGACTGGAGATGAAGGTGGGGGCCCAAATCTCCCGAAGGAATTCCCGTCCTAAAGAGATAGGTTTCAGAATATTGAAAACGAACAAGGGGATTTATGTCTGTATCTGCTCATATGGTAAGAGTATGGCGTAAAAGATGAATGCTTTTTCCTTTTAGAGCAGTGGATATGCTGAAATCGCAGTTTTCGGCGTCTATTCGTCGACTTTGTTGGAGTTTTAGCAAAACCATATCGTCGACGGGTGCCGGTTGAACTCCTTTTCCCGCCCGGCCGGAAAAAAGGGGGTTTCGGGTGAGGGTGTCCCACAGCGCTTCCGAAGGCGAGGTACTGGCACGCCTCGGGGGCGGGGGGCGACCGGGACCAACATCCTACGGGCCTCATAGGTTTGAATAGCCTGGTCAAAACAACAATTTAATTTAAAAACATCGTTTTTGAGAAGTTTAAAATTTTATAATTCTAAATTTCAAATTTAAATACGCAGCTTCTTTTAAAACAGACTTACCCAAAGTGAAACAGCAGACTTTTAAAGAGAGCGGTTTTAAAGGGGACATCCGCTTAGATACGCCTTCGACCGCTTACGCAGAGAGACGATCTGAAAAATTAATTATTTATAATTAAATTTTCAGACCGTAGATAGCTTCTATCCCACCAACGTATAAATTTTTTCTTCACTAAACTTGGAATTGCATATCACTTTCCCTGTTTTTGGTGCCTTTCACAGACGCTGATAGCAAATGTTTTTTTTTTTTTTTCAGTGATCACAAGTTATGTAAGTTTCCTCTCAAAAAATGTCATTTAAAAAGGTGATTAAAAAACCCGATTTTTCCCCTTATATGGAAACACAGCCTCCCTCGGGGCCCTCGTTATCTGAATACTTTAAAGGGCTTAGGTAACAGGTTTTCAGGCAGATCCGGCTTTGTGACGCAAACAATATAGGGGTTTTATTTTTTGGAATTTGTACAAAGGGGTTTTTTCAAAGTTTTTAAAAAATCAAGTAAAACTTATTTAAATTTACCCACTGTTTTAACAGCTATCAACGAGTATTATGATTCTGAGTTGCTTTATTTGATATATTTATTTTCATTCCCTTTGCCTTTTTTGCCTTTTTATAAACAGATGAGTCCATTTTTTGTTTTATTTTGGCAAAAGTCCAAAAAAAGATTTCTGTTTTAATTTTACCCCCACATTTCAGATTTATTTTTCCCCTCTCTTTTTTATCATTCGCCGTGCATTTCAGCTTATAGCTAAAAGGGGGATGGAAGAGCTTTGGGCATGAATACTTCTGAATCAGTTGATGTAAGCATTTCCCAAAGAAATATGATTTTGATTTATATTGTATTATGAAATTTAAAAAGAAAGGGTTTACTTTGGTAAAATTTCCCTTTAAATAAAAATTATAAAGAAACAACAAAGTTTCCATTTGAAGTCGTTCCTGATTCGGGTTTTCTTTAAAGTTTGATTAAGTAAAAACGTACTCATTTGAAGTTTTTAAAATTTTAAAATTAATTATAATTTTTACCAAAATGAATCCCTGGCTTTAGGAGTCGGCATTAGTCGACACAGGCCGAATCCTGGCGGGGCTAAGTTTCGCATATCGGATTTTCCCTTTCCTTTACCCCAAAAATTTTCCCAAACTGACAGTCTCGAGGGGGAAATTTACAAAACTTCCCAACTTTTTTAAAAAAAAAAAAAAAATCACCCTGTAATCATCAAGTGCTAATTTTCCGCGAATATATAAAAAATTTTTTAAAACGTTTTTGTTGTTTTGTAGTTAAACTACAGTATGAAAAAAATTTATAAAATATCAATTGATCGTCTTCGCATAAGGGGTCTCCTACTTGAAGCGTTGCTATACAACTTTGGGTAAGGATTTAGTGGAAAAAATTTCAACACTTGACTGCTTTTTTCAGTATATTCACTGTTTTTGGGAGGTATGGAGAAAAAAAAAATTTTTAACCCTATTTTCTTCCCATATCAAGTGCTGATGGGCCCCTTGACTACGTTTTCGATATTCTTTAGCCTTTTGCAGGACGGAGAATTCCTTACGAAGATTTTAAAAACCCCCCCTTCTTTTTCTCGATTGTCGGTTTTGCAGAGGACACATAGGGGCCACCCCGCCCCGTGATACAGTTTCCTTGTGACCGGGCCCGCAGCCCGGGGCAGGCCCCCCGCTCCCTCGAAAGGGCATCCTCTTGGCCTGTGTGTTCCTGCCCACTGCTGATGAGTTTCTTTTGTTTTTTTTTTAATATTCATTAGAAATATACTGTTTAAGAGGTCTCCCAAAAGACCTTAAACCGATATCAGTGCCACGGAAGATTTTTCAAAATGAATAATGTTGCAAACTGGATATTTCAATGTTTGCAAAAAAATGCGAAAAAGTATTTTCCCCAAAAAATGCGCTGCGACTCCTTGCTTCCTACCTCACTGCTAAAAGGGTTTACATTTTTATAGATCTTAATTTTTTTTGCCCAAAGGAGCTACTAAACCCTAAAAGAATGCAGTCACTTTAAATTTTATTAATAAAAGGAGAAAGCGTGGTGGGGGGCTCTATTTTCAACCCACATTTTTATGGACAAACTATGTTTCTTTCCTTTTCCCCTACTCTTATTTTTCCCGGCGGTTTTTTGCAGGGGCGACTTTTCCCTACCGTGGGTTGTTGGGCTGGCATTTTCCTACTCGTGTTCTGTGCGGATAATTCCTTACTTGTGCTTCCCTGTCCCCTTTCCCGGTATAAGTTAATGCTCTAGTAATTTTAATTAAACTTATCTTTGATTTTATATACGTTCTCAACTCTTGAATAAAAAAAACGAGGAATATATTCATAAACTTTTTAAATATTTTTCCCCCAAGTCTTTGGGGCGCCTACCGCAAATATCTCTTCCAATGTAAAAATTTATTTCCCGTCGAATTTTTCACCGGGCCGATGCTGTGCTGGTGGGGTCCCGACAGGGTTTTTAGTATATGAGTCAAACAAATGCATTCAAGAAAATACTCAGGGAAATTTCATACACAGGTACGTGATTCAGGAAAAAGAAATCATTTTTACATTTTTTTTAAACTGGGTAAAAACATAACCTTTTTGTCAAAATCTGACGATAAAATTTCAAAGAAATTTTTTGAAAAATTATCAGAATTGTGGAAAATGCCCATATAAAAAACATTATTAAGTGAAAAAAAATCCTGGGAAATTTTTTTCTTGTTTTCATATATTTCCAAATGCCTGAGAAACCCTCAGTCACTGACAACTGGCTGTCCTTTCCCGACCCATTGAATTTCTCGGGATTCCCGGGGAGATGACCTTAAATACAAACATTTAATTTTCACCCCAAAATTTCTTGCTCGGGGTAGAAAAATGATCAAAAAACTGGGTCCCCAGCCACATGGGCTCAGGGGGGAACGAGCCGACGAGCAACTTTGGCAGGTAGTCCCCAAATCCTTATACAAACAACCCAAAAAAAATTTTTTAAGTCGGTCCAATCCACATTTCCCCCTTTTCCTACAGCTTCACAGTGGGGAAAAGAAATCCCCCCCACGAAGACCCTCCCCCGAATCTTTTCTTCACAAAATTTAGACTATTACCATGCGCATGGCAGCCCATACAAATATTGACTAGCAGGGGCATTTTCTAATCCTTAACTCCCTTTTATCCCAAAGGGTCCCGAAATTTGGGAAGTAAATAACTGAATTTTTTATCATAATGTCATATTGCGATTTTCCGATTCAGAAAATATAATTTAAAAAATATAGAACCCCTACAAAAGCATTTCAAATTGTTTGTTAATGTACTTACTGCATTTTTTGCGCGCGTTTCCCTTACCCTTAAGAAAAGGCTAAATATAAAAGCCTTTCTGATAAAGGGTGCATTTACTTTTTTTCTAGTAATACATAGGAAAAATGCAATTTAAAAAATAAAACATATTATTTTTTCCTTTCCTTTTAAAATTCCCAAATTAAATTTTTTATGTTTTTGCACGTATCTCAAAAGAATGGTGTCTTATTGCAACCCCTTTTTCTTAAGTGACCCCAAAGTCTGTCAATAATGAGGGGGGCTGTTTTATTCCTATAACGGAAAACGTTTTAACTCCCCGGGCCATAAATGAAATGAAGCCAAACTTCGCAAAACTCAAACAGGGAAATCTAACTCCAAAAATTTTTAAAGACTTTCCGGAGGGAAATTTTCATCAACCTTTTACCAAATTTTAAAAAAAACACCTGTACTCATAAAATGCTAATTCCAGCGATTATAGAATAAAAGTAAATTTTTAAAGATGTTTTTGATTTTATTGTTCGACAGGGACAAAGAAACTTAAAAATTAAAACTGGTCACCACAACCCCCACCTACGGTTCTAATCAATTTTCGTTAATTTTGTTTTAGTGTAAAATTAAAATTTTGATTTTGGATTTCAGTTACCCACTGTTTCAGAAGTTATAAAGGTCAATAATTTTTTACACTATATTCTCACCATATGCTCAGTGCTGATTTTTTCCCTTGATACTTTTTTTCGCTTTTTCATGTACCCTGTTTGCAGGACGGAGAATATCCTTACGTGATCTTGGCACCCCCGCCTTCACCATGCTCGGGCGGGGTTTTCGGAGCATGGCGCCCCCCGCTGCCCTCGCCAAGGGATCCTCTTTGCCAGTAGTGTTTTCCCCGCCTCACTGCTGATGAATTTCTTTTGTTTTTTTTCAATAAAATTAGTAAATATGTTTTTAAAGAGTGCACCCAAGCCTTTAAAAACCCTTTTATGCCAGGGGAAAGAAATTTCAAAGAATAATGATGCTAACTGAACTACTTTTTGTTTGCACTAGAAAATGGCGCAAAAAAGATTTTTTTTAAAAAAAATGCGCTACGGGACTCTTGCTTCCCTACCTCACGCTGATTTACAGTTTAATCTTTGATTTTTTTTTTTTCCAGGACATTACTTTAAAAACCTCAAAGAAAGCGTCAATACATTAACAATCAAATTGAAAAGGTTGGAGGGGTTTAACAAAATTAAAATTTTTTGAACACGAAAAGCAATATGTCATTTTTGAGTATTGTGTTTAATATAGTATGTATGTATATTATATTATAATATATATAAAATATATATATATATATGTAGTATGTAGTAGGGATTATATATATATAATATTATTATAATATATATATAATAATATATATATAATTATTATATATCAAATGCAGTTTAGACCCCTGGCGCTAATATTGTTTTTTTCCCGTCAAGCCTCCATTTTGCCCGTATGCGTCTCCGCTTCATACTGGGAAAATTATTTTCCAAATAAATAAAAATTTTTAAAAACCTTTTTTTTTCAGGCGCCAACTAAATATTATACGAACGGTAAGGGGCAAGACCCCTTTGCCAATAGCAAAAAAAAAAGAGAACAAAAAAACAAAAAATATACCGTCTTAACGGAAAAAGAGCAATGAAATATAATAAATAGGAACGAATAATGAAATTTATGATCATGAGCTCGTTGATCCCTTTTTAAAACACTACGGCACAATTAAATCAATTTTTCAAAAAGCGTCTTCTTTTTTATCTCGTGAATATTTTCAGTACACTATAAATGTGTTTATTAAGGGAGAATCCACCAAATGAAATCAATTTTTCTTTAAATTCAAAATACAATATAAATACAGAGTCATATTTTTTTGGGAAATTTGTTACTAAACACTGTTCCAAAGATATTCAGCCAATGCGTCATTCCACATTTTTAGTCTATAAGCAATGAAATGCGGGGCGATGAAAAAAGAGAAGGGAAAAGAAATGTCTGAAAATGTGAAAAAGGGGGGAAAAAATCTTTTTTTGGGCCCTTTTCGCAAACAAACAAAACACAAAAAATGGCTCATCTGTTATTAAAGGCAAAGAGGCAGGGGAAATAAAAAATGAATTACAAAATAATGCAAACTTATGAATTTGTTGTTTTTTTATACTGTTAAAACAGTGGGGTAAAAATTAAAATCAGTTTTTATTTAATTTTTTAAAAAACATTTAAAATAACTTTTTGCCAAACCCCAAAAATTAACTGCTTTTTGTATACGTAACCCCGTAAACCCTTTGGGTAACTGCTGCAACTCGTTCCCTTTTAAATGACCAAAAACCAATCAAAAAACGGGGCCCCCCGGGGAGGCTTTTCATTCCAAAAAGGGGAATCTGTTTTTTCCCAGCATTCTTAACGACACAGTCTCGAAGGAAATTTATATCATTTTGATCACTTGAAAAAAAAAAAAAAAAAAGCTTTTCCCAAAATTATCGCGTCTGTAAAAAGGCCCCAAAAATCGGTAATGTGATGGGGTAATTTCCGGTTATATTGGGGGTAAAGAGTTTATCGTTTGGGGTTTATAGATAGCTACCTATCGGTCTGAAATTTTAAATTCTAAATATATAAATTTCTTTAGCATCGTCTTCTGCTAAGCGGTCTGAAGGGCGTATCTAAACGATGCTCCAAATAAACCCCTCCACTTTAAGTCATTTCGATTCAGCTTTTTGGGAATCTATTAATAGAAATGTACATCATTTAAAAAAATTTGAATTTTTGAAATTTTTCTTAAATTTAAACTTTTCTCAAACGATGATATTTAAATTTTTTGTTGTATTGACCAGGCTGCGTGTCGACCTGCAGGGCCCGGGGGATGTGGCCTCGGGGCCTCCAGCCCCGAGGCATGCCCGTACCGCCTTCGAAAACGGGTTGCGACACCCTCACCCCAAACCCCCCCTTTTCCCGGGCCCGGGGGGAAAAGGGGTTCAATCCGCATCCCCCGAATATGGTATTGCTCCAACTTTCCCAACAAAATCGACGAAAAGACGAGGGCAACTGCTGATTTTAGCATATCCACGGGTATAAAGGATGAAAAACATTATCTTTTACGCCTACTCTGCCCCTATGCCAGTAAGACATATGCCCTTGATTTCTGTTTTTTATATTCCATGTCCTATCCTTTGCAGGACGGGGAATATCCTTACGGGGATCTTGGGGAGCCCCCCCATCTCCAGCTTTGAACGTCGGGATTTGCAGAGGTACACGTGGTGGCCACTCTTAGTCGGAGAGCAGTTTCGTTTGTGGGTTTAAACGCAGTTCCAGAGCATGGCCCGCCGCGCCCTTCCCGCCCAAAGCCTCCATCTTCGCCGTGTGCTTCCCCCCCCCGTGATGATGTTTCTTTTTTTGCTTCCCAATAAATCTTTACCAAACTTTGTAATATTTGTTTAATAGCTTTCCCCTAAATTCTAACACTAAAATATAAGCCACTAAAATTATAATATTCAAAAGGGAATAATGCGCAAATTAACTACTTTTAAATATGTACAAAAAAACGAAAAATGTAATATTCGAAAATCCCCTCATCGCTGAGGATGTTATTTTTTGCTTTTTAAATTTTATAGATATTTGACGCACCTTACTTAACACCTCAAAAAAGCAGTCACACTACTACCCCAACAAAGGGAAAGTATTATGTAAATCATATTAAAAGAATACTCACACTCAAACCACACCTACACAGACCAATGCATACAGTATTTTTTAGATGTAATGATCTTTGCATACATTCTATTTGTTTTGTAGTAATGTATGCATTTGCTACAGTCTATTTTTATATGTTTTAATGTACAAAAATTTCATACTGTCTATTTTTATATTAGCATATGCTACATGTCTATTTTTAATGGATGTTTTGTATGCATTGGGATCAGTCATTTGTATAGTATTTCATAGCATACTGTCTATTTTTTTTATTTATGTATATGTATGCATATCATACATATCTATTTGTTTTTTATGTAATGATGCATATCAACATGTTATTTGTATATTATGTTATTATGCATAGCAAAATACATTTTGATAGTATGTATATGTATCTATGCCATTCATTTTATTGTATGTATAGTATGAATGCATACATGTCTATTTATCTATATATATGTATATATTCTTTAATATGTAATATTTAAAATTATATATATATATATATTATATGTATATTTGCTTATATTCATGCTAAATATATATATTATATATATATATTATATATATTATATATATATATAATTTTCATATGTTTAAAAAATATATGTATAGATAAATACTAGTTTACAAATTAGAAAGAAATAATTTTAAATGTATAAAATATATAGGTATATGTATATAATTAAACATAGTATATGTTATAAAAGTAATACCTATTATATGTTATATATGTACGAAAAATTGTACATGTATATGTTAAAAATATACATAGTTTTATATGTACTATAATGTATATAATATAATACAATATATACACTATGCATGAGTGTATGTATGTGTGCATATATGATAACCGCACCACACACACGTGGTGCATGTCTGTGGTTTTGCTCATACATGTTAAACTTTTGCTATACCACTACCATCATCTAGAAATAAATTTCGTTAGGAAGGTGCCCCCCCTTTTTTGCAGCGGGATTTCTGTGGGAAAAATGCAATTCTATTAAATTTTCAAAACCAATCTTGTCTTTTTTGTCTTTCCTAAAAAAACCTCTAGTGTCTGACCTTAAAAGCTTGATCCTCCTTGCACTCTGTTCCTTTAAAGGGCCAAGTCAGTCAGATAACGAGGCCCCAGGGAGGGGTTGATTCAATAAGCGGAAAACTGGTTTACTCACAACATCTTTAAATGACACGGTTTGAAGGCCCCCTTACCCAAATGTCCGCTTTTTAAAAAAAAAAAAGATTGCATATTTCAGAGTCTGTGAAATGGCACCAAAACAGTAATGTGATTGCAATTCAGTGCTCTATGGAAGAAAATATTTTTTACGTTGGGGCTGATAGGGTCTAAATCGGTCTGAAAATTAAATTAAATATATAATTTTCTTTTAGCATCGTTCCTGCGTAAACGGGTTTAAGGGCGTACCCAGCGGATGTCTCCATTAACCCCCTTCCTACTTGAGGCGTGCTGATTCAGCTTTCGGGAAAATTGATTTAAATTTGAAATGTACACATTTAAAAGAACTGAAAATTTAGAAAATTTTACTTAGCTTTTATCAAACCGATGTATATTAATTTTATTCTTTGACCAGGGTGCGGTCGACCTGGGGCCGTGGGGTTGGTCCCCCGTCCCTCCCAGCCTCCGAGACTGCCATACCCGCCTTTGGAAGCGCGTGTGCGACACCCCACCAAACCCCTTTTTTCCGGGCCGGCGGGGGGGGAGTTAAATACGGCATCCGTCACAAATTTGGTATTGTCCCAACTAAAAAGAAAAGTCACGAATAGACGCCAGACTTTAAATTTCAGCAACCATGCTACTAGAAGGTATAAAAAGTTCATCTTTACGCCATACTTACCATATGCGAAATACAGACTTCCCTTTGTTTACATTTTTTCATTATTCATGAAATCTACTCTTGCAGGAGGGAGAATATCCTTACGGAGATTTGGGCACCCCACCTTCATCTCCAGTCTTCTCAACTGTGACATTCAAGTGTCACGTGGGCCACCCCTGAGTCGGAGCGGAGTTTCTTTGTGTGTTTCTGAACCGAGTTCCAGAGCATGGTGACGCCGCGCCCTTCCCGCCAACGCTCCATCTTCGCCTGTGTGCTTCCCCCCTCAGGGCTGATGATTTTTTTTTGTCTTCCTAATAAATTTTTTTCCAATTTTTAGTAATATTGAAAATTTAGCTTTTACACTAAATATCTAACCTAAAATGTCAATGCCCTAATTAAAATTTAAAAAAGAATAAAATTTTATAAAATTTTGGTTTGGTTTTCCATTTGATAAAAGGGGATATTTTTGGTGACATACTTTTGCTTGAATTTGTCACGTGTGTAGCTGCGCTATTCGGCTAAAACCGAGCCCTGCCCGACGGGGGTCCCAGCCACAGCAGTAACCTAGGAATATTTGCAACTTCTGGGCCCCCTGGGGGGGGCGCAAACCGGCCACCCCTCGGAAAAAGGCCGCCCTTCCCACTGTATAGCCCGGGGCTGAAAACTGACTATTTTTAAATATTACAAAAAAAAGGCGAAAAATTTTAATTTCGAAAAATAACTTCATCGCTGAGGAGTTATTGTTGCTTTTAAATGATTAACTTTTTGACGCCTTTTCCTCGGACCTTTTTAAACACCTCAAAATGCGTCCCACATTTTTTTAAAAACAAGAAAAAGTAAAGTACCCTTTTAGTCATCCTTTTTCTTAATGGGAAAACTATTTTTTTGACGTGGTCTTTTTTTCCACTTCATTGTTAAAATAGTTAAAATTCATGTAGTTAGGCCCTTTAAAACTTCTACTCTCACTTTTGAATATGAGGAGAAACAGAATTATTTATATTACGCATAACATACCACACAAACACAAAAACACTCACACATCAATGATACAGTCATTTATATATGATGTATATGATGCATAGCACATTTTATTTATCTTAATTTTTGTAATATATGCATAAATATGATATACATATATATGTTTATATGCATATTTATGTAAACATAATATATATATGTATGTATATGCATATAATGTTTTTTCAAATTTTTTGTATATATATGGATATTATTTTTAAAATATATAGGATATTAAAATATTTATATATATAATATATATATATTAATATAATAAGAAATTTTGTCTATACATACACATATATATAATATATATATATATAATTATATATATATTATTATATAAAATTTATATATAATATATATGCATTGTATATAAAAATTTTGCATAAAAATAGATTGTTATGTTATACATATACATAAAAATGTAATATATATGATATGTATATAATATATTTACTTAATCACATATACATGATGATGTTGTTGTACATATAAAAACACCCACAACACACGTGTGTGCATGTCGTTTTTTTACTCATACATGTTAAACTATTGCTGTACTCAACTCCCATCATAAGGAAAAAAAATTTTACTGATTTGGAAGGTGCCCCCTTTTCTAGGTAATACCGTGGGAACAATGCAATTCATATAAATTTAAAAACCCAATCTTGTCTTTTTTGTCTAAACAAAAAGTCCCTGCTATGTATGGACCTTAAAAAGCTTTAATCTCCCCCTTGCAACTCTTTTACCTTAATGCCCTTAAAGTCATATCGATACGAGGGCCCCGAGGGAGGCGTTTATTCCATATAACGGAAAACTTGGGTTTTTTTCACAATTCTTAACTGAACGGGCTTGAAGGGAACTTAACCCAACTTGGCATCGCTTTTTAAAAAAAGAAAGCATTTTTCATATTATCAAGCTGTGAAATGGCACCAAATCAGGTAAAGTGATGTGCTAATTCCAGTGTTTTATAAGAAAATATTTTTACGTTTGGGGTTTATACTGATAACTAGACTATCGGTCTGAAATTTAAAATTTTAAATATATTAATTGCTTTCAGATCGTCTCTCTGCGTAAGCTTGAAAGGGTCTAAGCGGGGTTTCCACTAAACCCCTCTTCTACTTTAAGTCGTTTTTTGACAGCTTTTGGTAAGCCGATTTTAAAAGAAACTGTACATCATTTTAAAAAAATTTTGAATTTAGAATTTAAACTTTAAATTTTCTCAAACCGAGTATATTAATTAATTGTTTATTGACCAGGCTGCGTGTCGACCCCCGAGGCCCTGGGATGTTGGTCCGCCGATCGCCTCCCCGCCTCCGGCGTGCCGTTTCCTCGTTCGGGGAAACGCGGTGCGACACCCCACACAAAAACCCCCTTTTTTTCCCGGGCCCGGCGGAAAAGGGGTTTCAAACAGGGATCCGTCGACGATTGGGTTTTCACAAAACAGAAAAAAAAAGCGACAATAACGCAGACAAATGCTGATTTCACATATCCCCCGTACTAGAAAGGGTTAAAAGCTTTAAATTTTTTCCCATACTCTTCCCTATGACAGATACAACATATGCCCTTGATTACAGTTTTCAATATTTATGTAAACTATCTCTTTGCAGGCGGAGAATATCCCTTTCGGAGATCTTTTGGGCCCCCCCTTTCTCCAGTCTTCTCGAACTGTCGGCATTTGCAGATGTACACGGGTGGGCCCCTCCGTAGTCGTGAGCAGCAGTTTCGTGGTGGTTTGAACCGCAGTTCCAGGCATGGGGCCCCGCTGCCCCTTCCGCCAACGCCCCCATTTTCGCCTGTAGTGCTTCCCCGCCCCACGGGTGATATGTTTCTTTGTTTCTCTCCTAAAAAGTATAAAACTTTAGTAATAATTTTTTTAATTGCGTTACCCTAAATTTCTAAACACTAAATATCATACCAAATGAAATTATAATAGTAATATGTATATAATATAATTATAATAATATATATATAATTTATATATAATAAAATATAATATATATATATATATATATTAATATAGTATTTCATATATTTGTATATTAAAACTAATTTTGTCTAGAGGATATTTTTGCTTGGTGCTGAAGACAGTAAATATGATTAATTAAAAATTTTGTATTACTATATTGTATAATATAGCCAACCTCGCCCTTTGAAAACTTTTTGCGACCTCCCCGAACCCCCCTTTTTTGTCAGCGGGAAAGGGTTCAGTACGGCTCCTTGTCGAAATGGGATTGCCCATTTAGGAAGGAAATCGAAAAAAATTTGACCTAAACAAGTCTGATTTTAGCTTATCCCCTGCTTCCAAAATTTGAAAAAACAGTCATTTTTTACAAAAAATTCTTCCATTTCCCCAGCTGGGGGAAAGCCCCTTTATCACGTTTTTTTTATATTCAGCAACCATTCTTTGCAGGACGGAGAATATCCTTTAAATAATATGTGACTGCTTTTTTGAATTTTTTAAGAATTCCCCTTGGAAAAAGACGAAAATATCTAAATCTTTAAACAGCAAAAATTAACATCCTCAGGGGGTGAGGCAGGGAACGGGGACAGGCTTGTATTGGGCTAATTTTTTTTGCGTCATTTTTTGGCATTTTAAAAGAACTTTTGCGCATTTTTTTTTTAATACTTTCCAAGGTATTGAGCTTTTTAACCTATATTACCAAAATTGGAAAAAATATTGGAACAAAAGAAACATACACGGTGGGGCGGGAAGCCTACGGCAAGAGGGGGCGTTGGGGAAGGCAGGGGCGGCCCCAGCTTGGGAACTGCGTTCAAAACCACTCAGGAAACTGCTGCTCACGACTACAGAGTGGCCACCCGTGTACACTCTGCAATTCGAAGTTCAAAAGAGGGAGATAAAGGGTGGGCTCCCCAAAATTTCGAAGAATTTTTCTCCGCCTGCAAAGAGATAGTTAAGATTATAAAACATGTAAACAAAATACTCTTATCTGTTTGGGGTTGGGCAATACCATATCCCTCGACGGGTGCCGGATTTAAAACCTTTTCCCGGGTGGCCGGGGAAAGGGGGTTTGGGGGAAAGGGGGTCACAAACGCGCTTCCCAAGGGGAAGTACTGGGACGCCCCGAGGAGGGGGGCGACCGGGGGAACCGACTGCGCCCCGGCCTGCAGGTCGACATGCAAACGGGCAGTGCAAAATTTTTTCAATACATCGTTTTTAGTAAGTTTTGGGTTAGGATATAAATTTTAAATTTTTAGAATTACTTTAAATGGAGCACAGTTTTTTAGTAATCAAAATCCCAAAAAGGGGAATCACAACTTTAAATAGGAAACGGGTTAAAGGAGACCCGGTTTGCAAGAGCGATCTGAAAAACAAAAAGTTTTTTTATATTTATATATATAAATATATATATAAATATAAATTATATAATAAAATATATTATAAAAATTATAATAATATATTATATTTATAAAATTATTATATATATATTGTATAATTTAAATTATATATTGTGTAATATATATATATTAAAATTTTATTATATATATTTTATAATTATAATTATATATATATTATATATCTTTTTTCCCCGATAGAAATGCTCTTCTTTAAGCAAGTGACGCACGACTGATGCGAATTGCCCCTCAAGATTTTACAGGGAAGAATGCTGCAGTAAAGCACAGATTTCCGCTTTTTATGGAATCAGCAACCTCCTCAGGGCCTTCTTTATCTGACATAACTTAAGGTCATTTAGGAACAGAGTTGAAAATGAGATCAATGTTTTTTAAGGCCTCCATACGGGTATTTTTTATTTAACAAAAAAGAAAATTTGGGTTTAAAAATTTTATATGAATTGCTTTTTCCCCAAAGTAATACTAAAAAGAAAGAAAGGGTGCACCCTTTCTAAAACAAAATTTTTTTTCAGTTTTGAACAGCAATAGTTAAATGTATGAAAAAAACCCAGACATGAAACCACTGGTGGGCGGTTTATTATAAGAACCACATACACTCAATAGTTATATATGAAAGTATTTTATAACATATAATTATATGTTTTTTAACATATACACATCTATACCTAGCACAATTTTGTATGTATCACACACAACACACAACACATACACACACAACAACACACACACACACAATATATATATATATATATATAATATTAATATATATATATAATTATATATATTTTAAATATATATATAATGTATGATGTATAGACATATATTGCTTATTTCAAATTATAGTAAAAAATAATATTAAAATTTTCAGTATATTGATTTTTTGTGTTTAGAAATTTAGGGTAACGCTAATTAAACAATATATTACAAAAGATTTTTTCCTTTATTAGGATAGCAACAAAGAAACATCATCAGCGTGAGGCAGGGAAAGCACTACAGCGAAGATGGGAGCTTTGGCGGGAAGTGCAGCGGCGGCGCCATGCATCTGGAACTGCGGTCAGAACCACCACGAACTGCGCTCACGACTACAGGATGGCCACCACGTGTACACTCTTCAATTCGACAGTTCGAGAAGACTGGAGATGAAGGGTGGGCTGCCAATATCTCCGTAAGGATATTCTCCGGCCTGCAAAGAGATAGAGTACATGAATCTTGCAAACATGTAATCAGGCCATATTCCCTGTATCTGCTCATAATGTAAGAGTTAAATGGCGTAAAAAGATTAATGCTTTTCATACCTTCCTAGTATAGCAGTGGATATGCTGAAATCAGCAGTTGTCTGCGTCTATTCGTTCGATCTTTTCTTTCTGAGTTGTAGCAATACCATTCGTCGACGGATGTCCGTGATTGAACTCCTTTCCCGCGGGCCGAAACGGGGTTTTCGTGTGAGGGTGTCGCACACAGCGCTTCCGAAGGTTGGTACTGTCACGCCTCGGAGCTGGGAGCGATCGTCGGACAACATCCGCACGGCCTAACGCAGGTCGACAACGCCCCTAACGGAAGCCGCCTTCGCGGTGGGGGGCTTTGAGGTCCCCAATTATCTGGTGAGCCGGACAGAGGGCTACCCATACTGAGGGTCCCAGTGAGGGATGATACAAAATGTCGTTCCTGGTGCACACAAGGCCTATGAGAGGGGATGGTGTACCCACCCCTGGTTCATTCCATCTTGGACCAGGGAGAACTCTCCCACGTGTGTTTGCCGTGCGTGGCATCCCGTATTACCAGGAGACAGGAGTCCTGGAGGTTGAGCGATGCTGCACGCTGCGCCCTGCAGCTAGCAACACACCTCTTTGGTCCTTTATTCTGGTTAGACGGGTGGCTTGATCAAGGCCCGGTCAAGTCAATCGGCTGGTCAAATATGGCTAGGGTCAAGCAGGCACTATTCAGTCGGTAGCGCATAGGTCCCGCGACTGCCATCAGTACTGTAATAGTGGCTGCGTATATTTCCTCATTACCCCTGTGGCTGTTGGGAGATTTTGAGCCCAACTATAGCTTCCCCTCGTTGGACTCCATGGTGGGTGGGGGGGTGAGGAAATGAAGAATTCAATTTGTATGAGTACTACAAATTTACAAAGATCTAGCTCTCTCCCTGACGACCTACGCAATCCCTCGACCATTCCCTCTGGAACATCACAGTTGTCACTCTGGAACCTTTCCAGCTTCCAAAGGGCAAGAATGGGAATCGTAATGGTTCCCGGGCTCCCAAACCAGGTAAGAAGGGGAAAAGTCCTCCTCAATCCACTAAGGAAATCTTACCTGGTAAATATGAAAGCATTTCATATAGTAAGTACCTGTAGTGAAGACCATTGATGGTGTATCAATCATGGATCTTGAATTTTGAAGTACATCGGAAAATAGTTGAAGTATGTCAACATGATCCTCGCATCACCCCACAGTGAGATGGTAGCCTGATAGTTGAGGTTTCGTCACCAGACGAGAGCGACCGTCTGCGTGCGATATGAACATTCCTGGGGCTCAAGTTTCATGTCTCCTCACAAAACCCTCAATCAGTGTAAGGGAATTGTCTTTTCCCGAGACCTGATGAGGTATTCTGAGGAGAAACTGTTAGAGGAACTAGAGAATTTTAATGTAGTGGCAGTAAAACGTTTTAAGAAGAAAGTTGACGGTTTGGAACAGTCGACACCAGCTCTCCTTCTAACTTTTAACACAGTCTTTCCAGAATCAGTTAAGTTGGCATGGTACCACCTCAAGGTAAAGCCATATGTGCCCAACCCTATGCGGTGCTTCCACTGCCAGGGTTATGGGCATGGAGCCAACTCTTGCCGTTTTAAGAAAATGGACAACCAAGAATATGTGTAACTGCAAAAAAACAGGTCATCAAGGAGATGACAATTGTCCAGGTCCAAAATGCTGTTACCACTGCAAAGAAGCTCATGAAGCTTCATCAAAGCAATGTAAAAGGTACAAATTTGAAAAAGAAGTATTGATAATAAGGAGCAAGGAGAAAGTTAGTTTTCCAGAGGCAAAGCGACGTGCCCGTGTGCTGTTTGCACAGCCAGGTAGTCCTTTGCTTCGGTTCTAGCCCATCCTCCTTCCCACCAACCCTTGCCCTCCAATGCTTCTTACACCACACACTCTGCCACTTCTTCTAAACCTCAGTCCCAATTGCTGAAACTGCCTCTGGTGAATGTTCCACCAGAAACGGAGCAGGAGTGAGGGGTCTATTGAGGAGACTCCTCCTCCCAAAGTAAGGTCTTTGGAGCCATCAGGTGAGGCTACAGAGGCCTCAATGGTGACAGCCCCAGCTGCCACCAAACATCCACAGGGGCCTCTGCTGCTGGGCAGAATGCCCCTGAAGCAAAGGCTCAGGTCGTTCTTTGCCAGGCAAAGAAATCCTGACCCTGTCCAAGGAAGACTTGGAAACTAGTTCCCACGGGTAACACACCTCAAAAGGGACCCCCCAAAGGATCCTAGAAGGGAACAGCCTAAAGGTGTGGCAACCTTGACCACAGTTCTGCCAAACCCCCTTATGAAAAAATGAAAAACTGGATACCCTAATCCAATGGAACTGTCGGGAATTCAGCAAAAGGGGAAGAACTGCAACATCTGATAGCTTCCATGTAACCCAGTTTGTGTATGCCTACAAGAGATTATGACCAGGAAAATCTCCCATTTCCCTGAGAGGTTTCCCAAAATTCAAGCCCTTAGGACTTTTGAAATGGACCTCAGGGAGGAGTAGCAGTAATGGTACGTCAGATATTCCCTTCAGGCCATCCACCTGCAGCCCAACACTGCAGGTGAAGGCTGTGGAATAGCTTGACACGACCTTACACTGTTGCATCTATTACCTTCCTCCACATAACTCAACATAAATGATTTGGAAAAATCTATTTGGGGCAGTTGCCACATCCATTTCTACTTTTGGGGAGATTTCAATGGTGGGCATCACCTTTTGGGAGACACTTTGTGCAACCCTCGGGGAAGGGCCTTGGATCCTTGTTCTAAGAGTAATGCAGTTTTTTTATGAACAGTGACACTCCCCACATTTCCAAATTCAAACGGGGACATTCTCCAATATAGACCTTAAATTGGTCTCACCTGATTCACAGTTAAATTTCACTTGGCAGTATGGAAGACTTACATGGAAGCGCCTTTTCAATACTTTTGGAGGAGTGAATGGTTTTCCAGCCAATGGAGTGCAGAGAGGGCGACTTAAACATGCGGACTGGAACCCTTTTAGATCAACTCAGTATTGCAGGATCTGTGAATGATTTCCAGTGTGTTCAAGATGCTGTTAGTCACCACATCACAATTCACCTGCGAGAAGCTCCTTCCAAAAGTAGCGGCATACCGTCGACCTCCGGTACCATGGGGGTCTGATGAATCCCAAACAAGCTGTCCAGAGCAAAAGCTGCATTAAGGCAATTGAAACGACGCCCCAGTGATGTAACCTTGATCATTACAAAAACCCGACCAAGGCCAGGCGAGTGCTAAAGGAGGCAGACGGACTCGGGAGAAAATATTGTCCCCTTTGATTAACTCTGGGACCCCTTACCCATGGGTATGGGACAAGGTGCGTAAGATCGCTGGAAAGAGCACATCCTGTCACCCACCTGCTTTGAAGTTTGATGGCATAATCATCACAGAAAAAAAACATGTTGCTAATGAGCTAGCTAATCCATGGCAGAGATCCCCTCTGGAGCATCTTACACTGCCGATTCTCCATCTTGGCTGAACAGGAGAAAACCCAGGTCGTTCTTCAGTGGGACTGCACAGAACTTCCATACAACTTGCCATTTTTGACAAGGAGATGGACTCTGCTTTGCCAGCTCTGCCTAAGCCCTGCCCCGGAAGTGACGATATTCCATACCAAATGATATCTCACTTACCAGAGATCCCAGAAGTTCTTGTTGGACCTATTCAATAGGATTATAGGGAGGGACAGTGCCATCCACATGGAAAGAGCTATAATCTTTTCCTGTCCCTAAACCTGGCAGGATGCTTCCCCCACCAGGAAATTACAGCCCAAATTTCCTCACCAGCTGCATCTGCAAGCTGATGGAGAAAATGGTAAACTTCAGGTTGACATGGTTGCTGGGAAAAGGAAAACGTGCTGACCCCATATCAATATGGTTTAGAAGATTGAGATCGACCCAGATGCACTTGTAGGATGGAAACTGCTATACAAATTCCTTCGCACACGACTCACATGTTAGCAGTCTTCTTTGACCTTGAAAAGGTTTAGATACACTTGGAAGCATGGCATACTCGGAAGTTGTATGACATTGGTTTAAGAGGACATTACCTACCTTCATACAAAGCTTCCTTGAACAGGAAATTTAGATTTTCGGGTGGGAAACAGTTTCTCTAACCTGGAAATCGCTGGAAGGGTCCACAAGGGAGTGTTAAGTGTGACCCTGTTTGCCATTGCTATAAATGACTGAAAGGTTGTTCCAATCTGTCTCATGTATCTGTATGTGGATGATTTTAACACTGTACTGCTCAGGAGGAAGTTTAAAAGATGTGAAAGGGACACATGCCAGGCGCAATAAATAAAGTTGTACAGTGGCACATATCATGGTTCAAATTTTCCCCCAAGAAACCATGGCTATACATTTCCACAAACGAGGAAAATTCATCCTTCCTCTATTTGGGAGAAAACCCACTGAATTTGTCCAAAAGGTGAAGTACTGGGTTAATTTTGACTAAAGGCTTTACATGGGTGCCTCCATCAAACAGTTAAAAGTAAGGCTACAAAACCCTTTAGTATTTTGCGGTTCTTTCACATCTATTTTGGGGGTGCAGACCGCACAAAAGCTTCTACGGCTTTACCGAGCGCTTATTCGTAGAAAGTTTGATTATGGATGTAAAGCTTATTCATCTGAAACTCCCACTTTTCTCCGGATGTTGGACTCGTTCATAATGAAGCTCTCAGAATCTGTACTGGGGCTTTCAGTCTTCACCTGGGGAGTCCCTGTATGCTGAGAGTGGAAACCACCTCTTTCATTACCCCGGGGAAAATACATGAACCGATTTACTACACGAGACTACAAAGATTCCGGATCTCCTACATCCAGATTGGTTTTCAACCCCTTAAAGGATAGCCAATCCTATGGTAGGAGAATGGGGAATCTTGTGGAGATCTTAATTTAATCTCACAAAGGTTCTGGGTTTTGGGAAAATTCCCCCAAATTTCCCCCTTGGGAAACTAATCAAGTCGAGCTGGATTTTCGGAATTGGGGAAAGGGAAGATCCGAAGCAGAAGTCGAGAGAATTTCTTCAGCAAAATTTCAAAATTTACCGGGATCGATCAATTTATACAGATGGTTTTCGAAAATGGTGTGGGTTTTGCAGCAGTGAGCAGAAGGAAGACTGCATCTGGCAGTCTTTTCTAGCAGCCTCGATCTTCACTCCCAGAGTTACATCCCATCCTTACAGCAGTTAAGATGACTAGAATCTCGAACCCTTTTTGTGATATATGTTCTGTAGTGCCTTGCAAGCAATCAAGAGCTTAAACCACACCCCCCAGAGTTAGGGGTTTTATTGCTTCCACTAAAAAAACTTTGTGGCCCCCGTTTTGTGAAAAGTGGATATGAAGGAAGAGGCCGCCTGCCTCAGCCTTGTTGCCTTTTCCTCTCCCCACCCGACCTGAAACCCAGCTAGGGGGGTCTTGAAAAGAAGGGAAAATGGAGGCATACTAAAACAAACTGCGAGAATTGGGGACTGCTTTGGGCCCCTAACCCCCAAACCCAAAGAGTTAAATTTAAAAAAATAAGAAGGGGAACCGACTGGAAAATAAGCCTTTTGAAAGGAAACAAGCCTTTAAGGACACTGTAGTGAAAGGTGACCTTTTCAGCCAAGAGATGTACTTCTTTCCCCCCCAAAAAAATTTTGGGGATTTGGAATAGAGGTTTTAATTTTTTAGGAATATTTTCAAAAATTTAATTATTATTTTATCATAATTTTATACTTTAAACATAATTTTCTTTGATTTTTAATTTTATATTTATTTTTAGATTTTGATAGATTTTTTAAAATTTTTAATATTTAAATTTCTATTAATGGGCCCTTAATTTTTAAATTTTTAATAACAAATTTCCCCCAAATTGTGTGTGTTTAAAATTACTTGGTAAATTTCGGTTTAAGCTTTTTACGACTTGAAAATCAGTACCATTCCTGGAGGGCTCCTTCCTTTTGGGGGGACGAGTTAATTTTAAAAAAGTAGGGTTCGGAATTTTTTGGTGAAATTAAAACCCTTGGACCAACCCATGGTTGGGTAGAATCCATTTTGCAAACTGGAACTTTTTGTTAGAAAGGGTTAAATTCGTAATTGATATCATCCCTTTTTTAACGGAATTTATTCCGGGTTGGAGGTTATACCTAGGAAATTGAATAAGTAATAAGTTAATTGGTAAAAATGGGAGGGAAATTTTCTTTGAAATTTATTCGGGCTATGAAGGCAAAATTAAAACCAAATTAAGGGGATTTTAAAAGTAGATTTGGGGGGTCGACTTGAAATTTTTGGAAAACCCTAACCGGGAACGAACCGTATAAAATCCAGAATTTAAAAGGTAAAGGTTTCCTGGTTAAAGGGGCTGTATTTGGGAATTTTTAAAAATTTTAAATTTTTTAAAAAGTTATTTTTTATGTTTTTATTGGGGGGGGTAAGTAACAAGGAAAAAAATTATGGAAAAATAGGCATTAAAATTTTTTATGGGGAAGAGAGACCCTTGATCATTTGGGCGGGTTTTAAAACCCCGGGGAAAAAGGTACTTTTGGCCGGTTTTGAATGATTTTCAGCTTCGAAGGGGGAGTTCTTTTAAACTTGATGGGGGGAAGCTCCGAAAGAGTTGGGGGCTTCATTGGGTTAAAACGGAAGGGGGATGAGAATGCTTTTCCGGGGGTTGGAGGGTTTGCCTAAAGGAAATGAGGTGGATGTGAATAAAGCTTCTGGAAAGTAGTTTTGGAGGTTCCGGGGAAAAAAGGAAACCAGTGAAAGACTTTGCAAATCAGTTGCCCCCAACCCAAACCTAGGTTCATTGACGACCCTTCCCAAATTTTTTTGGGCATCCTGAGGTTACCCTTTTTCCCAAACATTTTTCAGAGCTGCCTGGAATATTTCGGGGCCTTGCAATTTGTGAAAAATTTTTTTTTGCAAAGGTTTCAAAACTAGGCAGGGGAAAAAAAAATACTTTGGAAGGGATGTTTAAACCCAAGGTTTTAAAGGCAATTGACGTTTTCGAAAGACCATTATTACCCCTTTTAAAGCAATGACTCAATGTTTTAAAAACAAGAACGAAAATTGGTTTCAAAAATTTTGGTGTTGGCTTGGGGGAAAAAGACAAGTCAGTTTTAGAATATTTAAACAAAGAAAAAAAATTAATTTAAAGGGAAAAAGGATTTTAGAACCCCAAATATTTGGGGGTCCCAAACAAATTTATTCCATTTCAAAGAAAACTGTTAAATTTTTTGGAATCCCAAAAAAACCCTTTTGTGATAGGTGTTAATAAACAAAAAGGGGCCAACTGGAAATACTTAAAATGCATATATGTAAAATGGGTGAATAATTGGGGCGAATTTTAATAAGGGGAAAACCCTCAAAAGAATGATTTTAAACCAAATAAATTTTAAAATTTCTGTAATTAAGGGAAAAATGTTTTATCAACCAATCTAAACCTTTACCGGGCGGGGATTCTCTCCTTCCAAAAGGGGCAAGCAATTGGGAAAAAAATCGGCCCCCAACGGTTAAAACCCGGCCTTTTCCCAAAACCTTAAACCAGGGCGTTTGAATTTGGGGAAAAAGTTTGGAAAAAAAAAAACCCAATCCAAAAGTACTCAATCAAATTCCCTGCCAACTTGTTTAAAAACCCCCAAAACAAGGGGAGAAAACCTTTTCCCGTATTCAAAAAAAGCCCCTATCAATGAAAGCAAAATTCAAAGGAAATTTGTTAAGGGGGGGCAAAAGATTCTCTTATTGGGCTTTTAAACCCCCCCCCTTCCCTTTTTTTTGGGGGTTTTACATGGTTTTGTTTGCCCTTTTTGGAAATGCCCCGCCCTTTTGGGAAAAAGGGGGGGGCCCCTTTTTTAAAAAACTTTTTTCCCCAATTTTGGATGAAAGGGAATAAATAAAATTAAAATGATTCATTTTTTTTCCCAGGGAAAAAATTTACCTTAAATTTAAATTTAAAAATTTTTTTAAATATAAAAGGGGAAAATTTGATTTAAATTTTTATTTAAATATTTTAAAAAAAAAATTTTAAAATTTACATATTTTTTTAAATTTTTAAAATTTTAAAAAAAAATTTTTAAAATTTTAAATATTTTTTTATTTTAAATTAAAATTAAAAAAAATTTCCCTTTATTTTTTAAAAAAATAAAAAATTTTTAAAAACAATTTTTAAAAAAATTTTTTTTAAAAAAAAAATTTAAAAAAAAATTTCAACAAAAAAAATTTTTGATAAATTTTTGAAAAAAAAAAAAACCCCACCCCCCAAAAAACTACCCCAAAAAAATTTTTAAAAAATTTTAAATTTGGGTTTTTTTTTCCCCCCTTTTTTTTTAAAAAAATACAAAATTTTTTTTTTATTGGGTTTTTTTTAAAAAATAAAGTTGTATTATTAAATTTTCAAATTTAAAAATTTTGATTTTTCCAAAATAGGAAAAAAACCCGGGAAAAAATTTTTTAAAAACTTTAAATTTTTTTCACAAAAAAATTTTTTTAAATTTTTTTAAAACCCCATTGAAGTGGAAAAACCCCAAAAATTTTTTTTATAAAATTGGAAATTTTTTTGTTTTCCAAAACCCTTTTTTAAATTTAAAAGGGGGAAAAAAATTTTTTAAGGATTTTTTTTTTAAAATTTTTTTAAAAATTTAAGAAAAAAAATTTTTAAAAACCCTTTAAATTTTTTTTCTTAAAAAGGGTAAAAATTTTTTAAAAAAAAATAAAAAAAAAAAACCCAAAAAAATTTTCCCCCTTTTAAAAAAATTGGGAAAAAAAAACAATACAAAAAAATTGTTTTTTTTCCTTTTTTTTAGGGGCCCCAAAACTTTCAAAATTTAAAATTTTTAAAAAAAAAAGACAAATTTTAAAAAAAAATTTTAAATCCCCCAAGTTTTTTTAAAAAAATTTTTTTTTAATTAAAAAAAATTTAAATTTTTAAAAATTTTTATTTTTTAAATAAATTTAAATTTTCCCTAAAAACAAATGTTTTACATTTTTCCCAAAAAAATTTTTAAATGGACAGAAAATTTTTTAAATTTCCCAAAATTTTTTTTTTTTTCACTTTTTTTAAAAAAAAAAAAAAAAAAATTTAACCCCTATAAAATTTTTAATTTTTTTAAAAAATTTAAAAAAACCAAATTTTAAAAATAAAATTTAATCAAAAAAAACCCAAAAGGGAAAAAATTTTTTTTTAAAAAAATAAAATAAGGGTTAAAAAAATTTTTAAAATTTTTTGTGTAAAAAAAATTTAACTAAATTTTAAAAAAAAAAATTTTTCCTTTCCCCAAAAAAAAACAAAAACCCAAAAAAAAAAAACAAAAATAAAACCCTTTTTAAAAAAAAACCCCCAAAAAAAAAAAAAAAATAAAAAAAAAAAAAAAAACCCCCAAACCCCTTTCCCCAAAAAAAAGGAAAAAAATTTTTTAAATTTATTTTTTAAAAAAAAGAAATTTTTTTTTTTGGGGGGGTTTTTTAAAACCTTTTTTTAAATTTCTTTTCAAATTTTTTTTTAAATTAAAAATTTTTTATTTTTTTTCTTTTTTTAAACCCCTTTTTCAAAAAAATTAAAATAAAAATAAATTTTAAAAATTTCCCCCAAAAAAAAAGTTTTTCCCCTTTGGAAAAATTGGGGCCCCGGGGGTTTTTAAATTTTTTCCCCTAGGGGAAATAAATTTAAAAAATTTGAAAAAGGGGGGCCGAGGGTTACCCGGGGGGTGGAATTTTTTCCCATTTTAAAATTTGAATTTTTTAAATTTTTTTTTTATTGAAAAAATTTTGGGGCTTTATTTTTTTAAAAATTTTAAAAAAATTAAAAAAACGGGGGGCCCCCCGGGGCCCCCCAAATTTTTGAAAAATTTTAAATTTGGGGTTTTAAAAAAAAATTGGGGGATATTTTTAATTTGGGGAAAATTTTTGAAAAATAAAAAATTTTAAAAGGGGTTGGGGGTTTTTTTAAAAAAAAGTTAAAACTGGTTCCCTTTATTTTTTAAATTAAATTTAAAATTTGGTTTTTTTTACCAAATTTCCCGGGGGGAAAATTGTTTTAAAGGGAAAATTTTAAAATTGGGGGAATGGGAAAAAATGCCCACATAATCCCCCTTTTTTGGGCAATTTTTGGGGGGGGGGTTTTGGGGTTTTTTTTTGGGGGGGTTTTCCCGGGGGGGTTTTTTTTGGGGGTTTTGGGGGGTTGGGGGGGGGGGGGGGTTTGGGGGGGTTTTTTGGGGGGGGGAAATTTTTTTTTTTGTTTTTTTTGGGGGGGGGGGGGGGGGGGTTTTTAAAAAATTTTGGGGTTTTCTTTTTTTTTTGAAAAAATTTTTTTGGGGGGTTTTTTAAAAAAAAAAAAAAGAATTTTTAAAAATTTTAATTTAAAAACCCTTTAAACTATTTTAAAATTAAAATTTATTTAAAAGAAAAATTGTTTTATTAAAAATACAATTTCCCCTATAAATTTTTTAGTTTTAAATAAAAATTTTTTTAAAATTTAAAAATTTTTTAAATTATTTAAAAAAGATAATTTTTAAAAAAAATTTTTTTAAATTCCAAAAACCCTTTTTTGGTTTTTATTTAATAAATATTAAAATTTAAATTTAAGAGGGAAAAATTGGAAATTATTTTAAAAATAAAATTTTGAAAATTTTTTTCCCTAATTTCCTTTTTTCATTTTTTTTTTTAAAGTTAAGGGTAAAATTTTATTTTTTTTTTTAAAAAAAAAAATGTTTTTTTTTTTTTTTTTTTTTTTTTAAAAAAAAATTTTTTTTTTTTTTTTTTTTTTTTTGGGGTTTTTTTTACTTAAATTTTTAAAAAAATTTTTAAAAAATTTTTTTAAAAAAAAAATTAATATATATTTTAAAAATTTGGTGAAAAATTCCCCCCCCCCAAAAAAAAAATTTAAATTTTTTAAAAATTTTAAAATTTTTTCTTTTTTTGGGGGGGGAAAGTTTAAAAAAACCCAAAAAGAAAACGAAAAAAAAACAAACCCCAAACCCCCCAAAAAAAAAAAAAAAAAAAACCCCCCCAAAAAAAACTTTTTAAAAGTTAAAATTTAAAAAAAAATTTTTTTTATTTAAAAAGTTATTTAATTTTTTTTTAAAATTATTTTTTAAAAAATTTTTTAAAAAAAAAATTTTAAAAATTTTCAAAATTTTTGGGAGAAATTTAAAAGGGGGGGTTTTTTTAAATTTTTGGGGGAAAAAATTTTTTCAAAAAAAAATTTTTTGTTTTTATAAAATGGGTTTTTTTTAAGTTTAACTTTTTGGGCTTAATTTTTTTCCCAAAGTTGCCAAAATTTTTGGTTTTTTTTTAAAAAATTTTTTGGGGCCCGGGGGGGGAATTTAAAAAAAACAAAAAAACCTTTAAAAAAACCCCCAAACCCCAAACAAAAACCCCCCCCCCAGGGGCCCCCCCCAAAAAACCCCCCCAAAACCCCAAAAAAAACACCCAAAACAAAAAGGGGTTGGGGAAAAAAAAAGAAACCCCCCAAAAAAAAAAAAAAAAAAACAAAAAAAACAAACCCCAAAACCCCAAAAAAAAAAAAAAAAAAAAAAAAAAAATTTAAAAAAAAATTTTTTAAAAAAAAAAAAATAAAATTTTAAAAATTAAATTTAAAATTTTTAAAAAAATATTTAAATTTTTTTAAAAAAAGAAAAAAGGAGGTTTTTTGGGAGGGGGGCCCCCTGAAGGGGAAAAAAAGGGGTTTTTTCTTTAAAATTTTTAGGAAAACCCCCTTCTAAAAAAAGGGGTTTTTTTATAAATTTTTTTCCCCTTTTGGGGTTAAAAGGGGTTTTCCCCCCCTGGAAAAGGGAAAACCGGGCGGAAACCTTTCCAAATTAAATGACGGGGCCTTTTGAAAAGCCCAAATAAAATAAAAAAAAAAAATATCATTAAAACAGGGTGGGGTTTTGGCAATAAAAGGGGTTTTTTTTTTCCCCCCCCTTTTTTTTTTTTTTTTTTTTTTTTTTTTTTTTTTTAAATTCCCAACTTTTTGTTATAAAAGGGGTTGGGGCCTTTTGGGTTTTAGAATTTTGGGACAAAACCGGTTTTTAAATGGGGGGTAAAAGGGGGCCATTTGGGGGCCAAAATTTTTTTAAAATTTAAAAATTTAAATTTTAAAAACAAATAAAAATTTCCCCTAAAAATTTTCCTTTTTTAAAAATTTTTTTAAAAAAAATTTTTTACCTTTTTTTTCCCCCTTTTAAAAATTTTTTTTTGGGGGGTTTTTTTCATAGAGTTCCATGGTGGACACAGATTGCGCGGCGCTGTGCCGACGCATAAGGCCTACAGGCTTTCAAAAAACATCACAAATGAGAACTTTTGCAATTACAAACTAGCAAGAGCTAGGGCTCGTAGAGTAATAAGACAAGCAAAAAGAGACTCCTGGCGGAGCTTTGTCTCTACAATAATAGCAATACCAAAATATCAGAGGTTTGGTCCACTATCAATAAAATCAATAAGAAAAAACATCTTTCAAAATAATAACATCATTCAGAGGGCATAATTTCGATTCACTAGAGACATTGCTAATGCACTCGCCAGGCAGTTCTCTCATACAAGCAGCTCAGCTAATTACCATCCCACCTTCCTGACCACCAAGGAAGAGGCTGAGCTGCAACCAATTCACTTTGCCACAGGAGATGACTTTGATTACAATAAAGATCTAACAATGGATGAGCTTGTCCGAGCCCTAGAAGCCTGTAGAGGAACATCCCCAGGCCCCGATGAGATTCGATATGAGATGATGAAGCATCTTAATCATGATGACATGATTAAGTTGCTAGAAGTGTACAATGAAATTTGGAAAAGCACACTTTTCCAAACTCATGGCACTTTGCCCACATCATTCCCATATTGAAAGGAGGGGGTAATCCCAGACTTGCCATCTCCTACCGCCCAATTGCGTTGACAAGTTGCTTATGCAAGGTCATGGAACGAATTGTTAACAGTAGGCTATTGCATTTTTTAAATTCCAGTAATTTACTAGTTGACGAGCAGTGCGGCTTCCGCAAGGGACGCCAAACTCTCGATCAGCTAGTAAAGCTGGACAGTCATATTCAAGAGGCCATTGCCAAAAAAGATTTTTTGATTTCAGTATTTTTAGATATAGAAAAAGCCTACGACATGACATGGCGATATGGCCTACTCAGAAAACTTTATGCTTTTGGATTACGTGGAAACTTGCCTTGTTTTATTCAAAATTTCATTTCTGACAGAACTTTTGCTGTCAAATTATTTTCCGACAATGTCACTTTTTCGGACATTTTTGTCCAGGCAAACGGGGTCCCACAAGGAAGTGTCTTGTCACCAACATTATTTCTATGTATGATCAATGACATCTTACCAGCTCCTCCTCGGAATCTTAAATACTCACTGTACGCTGATGATTGTGCATTATGGCATTCCAGCAATAATGCAGAATTCTCAGCAAATCGCATCCAATTGGCACTGGATATGATTCATAACTGGGGCCTCCAGTGGGGTTTTAAGTTTTCCATTCGAAAGAGTATTGGGGTAATTTTTTCACGTAGGAGAAAGCCGAACATCAGGCTAACTCTAGACAACCACCCAATACCTATTCAAAATTCTGCAAAGTTTCTTGGGCTACTTTTTGATAGTAGACTCAATTGGAAAGACCACATTGGTCAGTTAAAGAATAAATGTCAAAGAGCACTAAATTTATTAAAGTGCATTTCTGGTAAAATGGGGAGCTGATAGACAGTCTTTGCTAATGGTATATAAAGCCCTGATTAGGTCTAAAGTAGATTATGGGTCAATCGTGTATGGTTCGGCATCGAGAACAAGTTTGAAAGGATTGGATGCTGTGCAGAATGCCTGTTTGCGTGTGTGTCTTGGAGCCCTGAAGTGCACTCGGATCGAGCGTCTTGAGGTGGAGTCAGGAGTACCTCCCCTCCGACTCAGACGCGGCAGTTAGCCTTGAGCTATGCCGCAAAGGTGGCTCGAGTCCCGAGCCACCCTAATGGCAATAGTGGCATTAGGCCCTTTGCCACGAGACTCCACGACCTCGTCGAGAAAGTCGGTATAGATCTCTCTACCATCGATACCCTGGTTCAGTCAAATATAGCGCCATGGGAAACTCCCAATTTTTCCATCATGGAAGCTGCTTCCATCAGCTAAGGCCATGGCGCCGGAGGTGGAGGTACGACAGAGGTTCAGAGAGATCCTTTTAAACATCTCCCTTTTTTCATATTATACCGACGGCTCCAAGACAGAGAGTGTGTGGTGCGGGTGTATGGTCGACTGAATGTGAACTAAAGTTCAGACTGCCGAATCATACATCGATCTTTCTTGCTGAACTTTGCATTGTAAGCATGATTTGCACTATCGACGACCACGATAGATAGTATTTTTGTCTGTATAAGCAAAACAGAAAAAAATGAATTCTGGATTGAACTTCCAA
>NW_023638939.1:0-12526 GCF_015228065.2 Penaeus monodon
ATGTTCCCAGTGGTGAGATTGCCTCCATGTGCGCACCAACCAACCACAAGTGGATGTCCTTGTAGTGAGGTAAGGCAATACAAGAAGTACCTCGTTAAAGCCGACACTGTTGCACAGGTTGGATCCAGGACATCAGCCCATGCGGGACCTGGGGATAACTCGGCAGGTTTGGCAAGATAATTCCTTAATTATGACGCAACCTGGCCGGGGGACGCTTATGGGTAGAGTATGTACCATCAAGTGAGTGGGTGGTCCTCCTAGACCACCTGTACTTCGCCGAGGTCGTGTGGCAGCTTTACCTTTCATTACAGGTATGCAAGGCACTGGGCCAAGTGCAACATGATTTCCCCACCGTGCGTCAAAATTGGCGCCACAAAACAGGCCAAAGAACCACGCACAATCCTCCGACCTGATACTCCCCTATACTCTGCCAGTAGACAATAGAGAACGCTTATAAAGATGTCTCCTGGAGCACCTGAGACACACAGCATTTGTAGTAGACCGTGCACTTCTCTCACAGATGGAGGAACCCCCACACCACTTTCCTCTGTGCAAAACCCTATGCAGAGCATGCCCCACTTCTGTGATGATGCAAAGCAGAAGCGAGAAGAGGATGTCAGAGGGGTATTACTGAACCTGTGCCAGCAGGCGAACCTCGTCTATCCTAAGAAGGATAGACGAGTGAGGAGGACTGTTGACTTCCTATAACTCAACCAGGTGGAAACCCATATACCCACCCATTGTTCAACACAATAATCAGTGTGCCAAAACACTCTTCTGTTGCAGATGTTTATTCGGGGTGTCACCAGATGATGAAGAAAGCAGGTAACTCACAACCTTTATGCCCCATGGTGATTCTTCTGTTATCTGCTCACGCCTATTAGGCATTGCGTTGCACAGACGCTTTCAATGAAATGATTCGATGACATAATAACAGATATACCAGTAAGCTGAAATGTGTGCTGGGGCGTTCTGGCACACTAATGAAATTTTAGAGACATGTTCAGAAAAGGGAATTACACTATGCCCTGATTAATTTCGATTCGGCAAACGCAATGTAATACTTGCAGTTTACGTGCTGGACTAGAGGACTACAGGACTACAGGCCCGGTAGCGACCACCCGTCGCTTACCGGACATCAGATCGTGCTTCGGGCTGGCGATCCAGGTGGCCCTTCCTCAGTGGGCCAACTACTAACAAACTACATCCGACTTCAGGAGCTAGTTCCGAAGGATTAGCATTCCAGAACACCTTTCGTGTGATGGAGGCACAAATCCCGTCAGTGTGGGAGCCAGGGCATTCCTCCTGTCATGGCGAGTGCAGGTGAGTCTCCTCGCACACTTCCCGTAGTCAAACGGCCGTGCCATGACCGCAGTTAAATCAGCCAAAGACTTTAAGAGGTAAAACCGGTCTAGAAGGCTTCCTCTACTCGGATGCAACTGCTAAGGCTGTACTTCAACCTTTGCAGCTGCAAAGTCTGAAGTACTTTGTTGTTCTTCAATATCTCAACACCCCACTATAGGACAGCGGCGCGTCCACTGCCCTGCTGCTTATGGTAGGCAGCGGAGGGACTCTTGTGCCAGCTGCAGGGAGCACTACCACATCAGTAGACAGTGGGAAAACATGCTAAAACTGGATGACAAAAATGACTGTCATCTGGTACTAAATTCCTTTTTTGGACCGCAGGTGATATTTTTGCGAAACATATTTGTTGTTCATTACCCAAGGATGAAAATCGTTTGTATCCTTTTATGTGGCTTGCACATGTTCGGTTAAGCCACTGCACAACAGTACTTATTGATGACAGAACAAATACTCAATAGTTTCTGTATTTTCCATAAGATAGACAAACGACTGAAGTAGTCACATGCAAAGGAATTTGTTTATGTTGCATTCGTATATGTATATGTATATGTATATATATTTATATTTATACACACACAAACACACACACACACACACAGATATATATATATATATATATATCTATATATATATATATATATATATAGATATATATATATATATAGAGAGAGAGAGAGAGAGAGAGAGAGAGAGAGACCGAGACCGAGACCGAGAGAAAGAGAGAGAGAGAGAGAGAGACAGAGACCGAGACCGAGAGAAAGAGAGAGAGAGAGAGAATGTTTGACAGACGTCATAATTTGTAATATCTGTTTGCTGGGAAAAAATGCTATTTATAATTTATAATACAGTAATCTTAAATGTTTAAATATATTATCTAATTGATTTTTTGTGATATGTTGGATGCATTTCCTTACACTGAAATGGCATTGTAAGTTAAGAAAAATAATGAAATTAATGGGTAACGCCTTTAGACAAAGGTATTGTGTGTACGAAAGTCAATCCAGAAGAGACAATTATTCTTTCCAAATAAAGCAAATACTGAACTTTTAAAGCAGATACTGAACTTTTCATACATTCTCACTGCATAGCTTTCAAACTATTTGGGGTCGTATTATTAAATACCTGTCTCTTTACCGAATATATTATCCTCCCTTGACCTGGTTGTCGCTTATCGCTAACTAGGGAACCTGGCGCGAATTCAACCAGTTCCCCTACACAGAATTGTAGCAGTCTGGCTAAAACGACATCCCTTCCTTTCATTGTTTCTTTTCGTTCCTATTTTTAGCCGAGGAAGAACACCTATGATTGCCGTTGGGTGGGGTGACTGATACCACTGCGTAGCACTCGCTTAAGGTTTATTTAGTAGCGTTCAAACCTGTTAATTAGTACATATTTTGTAAAAATGCACACAATATACAAAGCCACCAATGACAATGTATATTAGATTATATAATAAAGAACCTTCTACAAATATTGGATACATACGCATTGCGGGAACAGTCAGAATAACAGTTTTAATGGTCTGATTCCAGAGTGTTCTGGGCGTCTTGACGGCACGGTGGTTCCCCTCAAACTGCCCTCACGCTTTAAACATACACAGGCTACAGCGCAAAGTAACATTCTACTTCATATGTTTATACAATAGGTCCTCGCACAAACATTTCTTGACAGGTCAGCTCTTACGGTTGATACAGACAATGTGTTGACCCAGTGGTACTCGCGAGGCCTTCTCGGCGGTTGTAACACAGAAGATGAATTTAAACCATACAGCCTCTCCGATCGCAGTGTTATAGAATACGTGATATACAAAATATGTGATATAGCAGCTGCTGATATGAAGTTTGTGATATATCAGCGGCTACACATTATTTTGTATTATTCCACTTCCACTTCGAGGAAGATGTTTTCCTAAACTTATCTTCTTTTCTTCACTTATATTACAAACATTTCCAATTGGTTTCAGTAAAATCACTTGAATTATTTCTCAAATTAAGTATGAATTCAAATTGTTTCTAACAAACAATTGTCATTATAGTTAACTTGAATCAAGTCATTATTTTTTTCCTACTTTACGCATTTCGCCTTTTATTTGTGAAACGGATCACGAGTTATCGTTTTAGCTTACTGTGCTGGACACATGTCTATATCTATTCAGAAATAAACAAACATATGAATAAATAAAGTAAACATAACAGGAAGAAAACGGTGCAGCTGAAATTTCACATTTTTATTATTCTCATGAACCTATTAATATTTTCGGGCATAATGTCACTTATTGGTCAAAAACTATTAGCTTACAAGATTAGAAGCTAAGAGATGAAAAAGCGCACCTGAAAATTCTGGTGAACCACAAGTATACACGAAAGCTGTCAGGAATCTGAAAATAGCAATTGCAATCTGAAAGTTCATTTTCCTCAGATTTTTTGCTCTTCCCCTTGAAACTGATGCCTCTTTGCCCTTGTCTGTTAGTAACATATCTGTGACGTTAGAAAGAGGAAAAAAGGCTTGCATACCCTTTTGTTTATATTACCCTAAGTATAGTTTTCTACTTTAGCATTCTTTGAAGGAAAAACTAAAGAATTCTGGACATAATGCCCCTAACATTACAGTGATCGAATAAAGAATCGAATTTCACAGTGATGATCTGTACACTTATCCTCTGCTATCATATATGTAGAACATTTGCAAGGTACCAGGAAAATTCCGGGGTAAATATGAATAATTTACTCAGAATAAGTCCCAGCAACCCCGCAATGTATGACAAGGAATACTTGACGTGTTCACGGCAGGGCGGACATGTGGGAGCACCCGGTGCGTAATCCTTCTTTCTAACTGTATGTAGCAAATTTAAAATTATTAGACAGCATCTAGGCTTACAAGTACAGAATGAATCATACTGTCAAGTTCTTAAAACATCCTTTTTTAACACCCTTGGGAAACTAAATATGTTAAAAATAAAGTCAAGCGTCCCAATACCATTCCCTTATCAAAATACATGGCAAACCCATACTGAAAAAATTTGAAAATAACTACGTTCTCATTGGGGTGTACCCCCTCTCGGGCAAAAAGGGTTTTACGCCCACAAAAATTTCCCCCATTTTTCAGCCCTGAGTTTGGAATTCAGGGGGTTTTCAAAAACTCTTGCCTTTTTCTAAAAAATCTGTGTTTACATTATGGGTTTCCGTACAATATAATATATTATTTATATATATATATAATATAATAATAAAAATTTGTAATGTTATCGCTATAACCCAACCCGCGCCATCGACGATGCGCAGCCCCATCTATGGATCTTTCTTTGCGCAGAAATCGTAGATCGCCTGCGAAATCGACGTTTGGTTGCGGAACACTGGCTTTGGCGCATGAAGTGTCTATTGATCGCGAAAGCGCGATGACCGATTTTTCGCATGAGTACGAAAAACTTTTACCAACCTTTCACATTTCATTTTTTTTTCAGGTCTGGAGAAAATATGCTTTTAAAAAAAAATTTCACAGCAAGTTTTATTTAAATTTCATTTTTGGGAAAAATACAAAAAATTTAAATCTTTAAAATCGTCTTCAAACTTTATTTCCGTAATTTCATAATTTCATTCTACAATATTATTCCCATTCTACAATTTTAAAAATAAAATTTTCCCTTTCTAGTCTACAATTTTTATTGACGTACAGTACCATTCTTCGCATCTTCGATTCCCCCCAAAAATTTCCCCATCATCCGGGGGCAGCGACAGTAGCAATAAATATTTCGGGTTTGGGAAATGGCACTCGAAAAGCCCACTTGACGTTTATTTGGAAACAAAAACCGAAAGAGGCGATGTGTCCCCGGGTAAGACAAAGCTTTTTATTTTCAATGTTAAAGGGTCCTTGGTTTAAGGGCTACTCCACTTGACGTTTTTTTTCTAAAGTTAGAAATTATCCTGAAAAAATCTCATCGCACACTCTGCTGAAAAAATAATCATTGTCACCTTTCCCCCAACGCGCAGCGCTATCCTGTCTTTGCGCGATCTAGGGTTGCTGCGCTAACAAAAGACCCATAGATGGGCTGGCAATCGCGAGGCGCGATCGGTTGAAGCGCATAAATATATTATATGTACATATAATATATATTATATATATATATATATATAAAATATATATACAAAAAAAAATTTTTTAAAAAAAAAAAATTTAATATATTTTATATTAAAAATATATTATATTAATAAATATATATTTATTATAGAGAGGGGAAAAGAGAGGAGAGAGAGAGATCACTCATCATCATAAAGGGGGCTAACGCCGACGGGGGCCAGGGGCCTAACCATCGCTTAAAACCACGGGGGCCCTGGGGGCGATCTTCGGGCGGGCCCCACAGACCATCTCAATTTCGCGACAGGTCTCGTAAAGCTCCCCAAAGCCATGCCTCCCGGGGCCCCCCCAACGGCCCCCGCACCCAAGTTTCCGAAAAGAGACAACCTAAAGGGGCGGGTATCCAATAAAACAGCTAGGTCCCCCTATAGCCTGAGTTGGGATCCCGGGTTTAGAAAGTAACAGGTCCATGCCGTCTCGGGTGTAACATTTGGGTTTGGAAAATGTGCCCTGCCAACTGTACTCATGATCCGACGAAGGGACTTTTTTAAAAAAGGCATAAAAGCGAACTCCAAAGGGGCACTAGATATTTCCCGGGGTTTCACTTCCATAGAGAAAAACTGACAGAAAAGGCTTGAAGAACTAGCTTGGCCCTTTCTGAGGTACCGACATCCCCAAATGCTTTTTTAATGTTGAAGACACACAGTTTGGTCTTTCTGCATGGGAAACGACATCTCCAAATGCTCTTTGAGTTCAGGGCCCCTGCTCAATAAATCCATCAATGCTTTTTGGTTTGATAGCCCGAGAATGGACTAAGCTACCAAAGTTTTTTAAACTTTTGTAATTAAAAGTCCTGCTGCAAGATGGTCGCTGAAGGGGTTCCCCTAATAGTCCCCAAAATCCTAATTTTGGTCTTGGTCCAGGAGACCTCTAGGCCTAAGGGCTTCGCCTCATTGCTAATGCTCAAGAGCAGCCACAGTGATTCCAGGGACTCAAATAGGATAGAAACATCATCGGAAAAGTAAAGGTCTGAGCCCTTGATATTGCCTATTTTGCTCACAGTGATTTTGGCTCGTACTCTGCCCATTATCCAGCCCTCAGATGTTAAAAAGTGTTGGTGAAAGGGAAAACCCGCCTTGCCTCACCCTAAAATTAACGGGGAAGAATTTTGAAGACCTACCACACTTAAAGCATTTCAGTACCGGGTAAAAAGGTTTGCTATTAGGCCAAAATCTGTTTTGGATTCCCCTGACCCTCAGGATCCCCATAGAAATTCCCGTGCACGATCAAACGTCTTTTGAGGTCGTGTGGGCTGAAAGAAAACCCACACCAACTCACGCGGCGTTCCACATTACTCAAAGCTTTAGTATTCAGTTTTGTGGACTTGAGGATGAATCCCAGACTGCTCCGGTCTCTGATGCTTATAGGTGTTGCGGACCCTTTTCAAAAGAATTGGGCAAAAATTTGCCTGGTTGCTGAGCTTTGAATGCCATGGTATTTGCTACATCCCGATCCCCTTTTTTCCAAGAGGGATACCACGCCCCTAAAAACGGGTCAGGGGGAATGGTACCAGACTGCCAGATGGCTTAAAGTTATGTAACCCCCGACCCAAAGGGTTACCTCCACCTTTGAATTCAACGGGTTTCAAATCCCGGAGTTTTTCCCAGTCTTAGTGGGGAAATCGCCATCAAACCCCGTTAGGGTAAAGGTTCTCACTGAGGGTGGGACCGTACAGGTGTTGTGACTCGTTTTGCTCGAAGCAAACTGTTGGGGGGTTACCGGGTACAACTGAAAAAATATCGCCAACGTTCACGAACCCCAACATGATCTGAGATGATCAGTCCACCCATGATGGGGACTGCAGTCACTGCGAGGAGGGCTTTGAATTCGCTTTCTAAAGGTTTGATAGGCAGGGCGAAGGTCTTTTCCCAAGAAATGGTCTTAAACCTCTAAGCATTTTCCCTGATGAACTGTTCCTTGTCCCTCTCAGCCCCAGAGAGCGACGCAGCCCCGACTGCCATTCACCCGAGCCTGCGAAAAAACGCTTCAGTGTTTCCCAATGTCTCCAGAAAACCTACTTTGAGAAGTGTGTCAACACACATATACACAACCACACCACACATATATAACATCGCCCCACACACATATACCTACACACACACACCCCCACACACATATTATTATTATAATATATTATATATTATATATATATATAATTGTGTGTGTGTGTGTGGGGTGTGAGGGTGTGTGGGTGTGTGTAAAAATATATAAATTTTTCGCTTAGACTTCCCCGAGGGAAGTGAATCTTATGATAAAATTTTAACCCAAGGCTTGATAAACATTTTTATTTAGCATATTTCATAGACGACCGTTTTCATCTTCAGTGCTACGAACAAAAAAATAAATCTTTAACAAGACAGGCAGAAAAAAGTAAAAAAAGCAAAAAAAAATGAAAAATAAAAAAAAATAAAAAAAAAAAAATGTAAAAACGAAACATAAATAAAACTACCAAAAAACTAAACGGGGGATATGACTACATGTGGCTGTTTTGTGATTTTTTAGCCCTGGTTTTTTCTTATGGATAAACAAAAAATTTAGAGATTAGAGGCGAGTCTGTTGGGGGAGTGGACGGGAATTTTGAAAACGTTGTAGTGCAGGGGTGGCTTTCCATGTGTGAATGTTGACAATGCAAAGAACGCCGGTTTTTTTCAGAGGTTTCCCCGTTCTTATGGACTTCCCATGTGTTCAAGTATTTGTGCTTGAAAAAACGTGGGGTTGATCCAAATACTAGGTTACAGAGGAAAATTAAAAATATACAGCATGTCCGAGTTTTTTTGCCTGTACCACTTCCTTAGCCTTAGGCATGCACCGGGTGGGGACCAAAACCCGCCCCAGTCCTTGCAGCACTGCTGGAAGGCATCGAACCGTCCGTTTAGAGGATTGTTTTCCGCTCCCTCCCACACGACTGCCCCTTTCCCTTACCGCAGCCCCAAAACAAGCCTTGAAAAAATGCTCGGGCTCCCTTCCCCAAAGCTACCCCCCTCCACTTTAGCCTTCCCGGCCCCGGGGTCCCCGGCGGGGCTGAGCACTGGCCCCAGGGCCCTGGTTGCCTTCAGGAAGGCCTCGAACTCCAAGGCCCTCGCCAGCGCCACCTGCAGGTACTCAGGGGGTGCCTCTTGACTAGATTTTCAGCTGCGGTCCTGCAAAAACGTCAAAAAAGAAAAGCGGGGCCCGGACCCTGATCCCTTCTGCGCCGCGGGGACGACCTCCCTTACAGCGTCTCCACATCCTGCGCCAGCTGGGGCAGTGTTCGCCCCCTCACGAGTCCCCTTCTTCAAGCGGGGCCCCTATACCCGGCCTGGTGGGGGTGCCCCAAACGGCGTTTTAAAGCCTCCGCCCCGCTTTGGGGTAAAAGATGTTGGATGCCGGCAATGCCCAAAACTTCCCCCGCAGGGGCCCCCAGCGTGTTACCAGCTGCAGGGGCCTTCTCTCCTGGGGTCCCGCCTGGCAGATGCCTATTTCAAATTTTGGGGGCATATCCCCCCAGGCCACCTTCCCCCGTCTCAGCTGGCTTACGCCTCACAGAATGTCTGGGCCGAGGGGTGCAGGGTGGAGAACGGTGCCTGAACTAACACGCCCGGGGGGAGGAAGGGGGTAGGGAGGAAGAGGGGGGTTGACCGGGGCCCAATTTTCCGCCACCCTATACCCAAGGGGGCGGTTCCAATGGGGCCCAAATTCTGCAGCGACCACTGGCTCCGGCCGATGCTGCGAGGGCCCGGGGTTTCCCGCCACGGACCCCCGCAACCCAGTAAAAACTACACCTGGGTCGTTGCCAACTCGTCTGCCTTCTTGCTTGCACGTTATTACCTCGTGAGCCGCCTTTCCGCCTTCACTTCCTCCTCAGGGCCCCGAACCCGCCCTTTAGAGTTTGCACCTCCTCCCTCAGTTCACTCTTCACGCTGTTCAGGCTTGTCGGTGTCTGCTGAGTTTTCCCTCTTCATAGTCAAGATTGCTCGACACCCAAAAAGTTTTTCAGAACGTTCCCTGCCTTCCTTTTTCCTGCACTCGACGAGATGGTGCGCCGCTCGCGGCCCTCTGTGGCTGCTCTTCTGCCCCTTTTGGGGTTTCCTCCCCCATACCCGGCCCCAGGCAGTGATCAGTCCATCGGGTCGGCTTCACCTCCTCGTGCCCCGCCTCAGTCATAGCCTCCACCCCCATGGCTGCCACCTCTTGGACACATGATAATCGGCGCACTCAATGATAAAATCACAAATCCCACCCTGACACCATTTTTTACGCCGCCACCCCGTCTCCCTTGCCCCCAACCAAAGGGAGTAGGGGAGACGGCGTGCTACCAAGGGTCGTGAAAACTGAAAAAGCTCCAAAAGCACCCAGCACCACGCGTCCCAGAACACCACGAGGGGGAAAAGCCAAGTGGCAGGGAGGGCAGAAAAAAACACAAAATGACAGTCTTTTCCCTTTTTTTACACAAATTTATTTACCCTAACTTTCTAAGGGACAATCAGGGGGGGAAACCCCAGTCACACGCCGATACAGCTTATAACAGGGCAAAACAAAGTTTATCAGGGCACAAGGGCAACCAGGTCTTCACAGGAGCAGCACCCAATGCCTCCTTGCTTGTTCCCCCGTTTTTCCGCTCACAGCCATTGCGTCATGTTTGCCGTTCCCTTATGTTAAACATGCCCAGGTATCCTTTTTTATTTAACAATGTTTCGCACAGAGACAAAGCCCAGGGCGTAGCACTATTAATCTTTACTTTTGTGGTGCGTAGCTCAAAAAATCATTCCCAAACCCCTATTTTTTTTTTTAAAAAAATAGTGTAAAAAGGGGTTTTCTTGGGGATAAGCATATAAGAAAGGAAAATTGGTTTCTTTTTTAAATTTACAGGGAAAATTATAATGTTTTAAATGGGTTGGTTAATAATAAGATAGAAAAATTATATATGTGATGGATGTTTTAAAAAGAAAAAGTTCATCTATGTATTTTGTAAAACAGGGTTAAATCCCAAGGGCAATTTTTTAGCCAGTTCTTTTTATATAAAAAAACTTAGCAAACAAGGCCAAAAAGGGGCCCCAAACAACTCTTTTCTGAAGTACAACCTTATCAAATAAAAAACGGAATCTTTTTTTGACAAAATTTAAAAGGGGAAATTTATTTTTTATTTAAATTTAATTTTTTTTCCAAAACAAAATGTGAAAATGATTTCCTGCGTATTGTGTGTGATGTGTTGTCCTGCAAGGGTATTCGTAAAAAAGATCGACATCAAGCAGCCCAACTATGGGTCCCCAAATCTAAATGATGATTTCATTTACGAAAATTTGATGAAATTTTAAATCGTGTATTCATTTTACGTTAGAGGTTGAATGATTCGTACAAGAATTTTTGTCGGTTATAAAAGAAAATACCAATGATGAACAAGGGGCTAAGAGGTATTCTTTTTTTGTGTACTTTGGGGAGACCCAAAAAAACCGCTCAGAACACTGAAAAAAAAAGAAATGTATAGTTTCACTGAGTATTGTTTTTAAAGGTATATGACTCTGTTTATTTGTCCATAGTTTTAACAGTGATGGCCAGGTTAAAAACTGGAATTTAGCGAAAACATAAAGTAAAAAGGAAAAAAAAACCCACAAAACAAAAACTAGATTTACTGAAAAATGAGATACAGTTTCGAAAACCACCTGGGGGTTCCTCTTCAGGAAATACAGAAAAAAGTTTTTTCGATGTAAAAGTTTTGTTCATGAATATGACCCTCCTTTTTTCAGGGCTGTTATTTGATGACTTTGGACTTTTTTATAGAATAGATGAATAAAATTTCCCCCGGGTTTTGTAGTACATAGATACTATTGGCCCTAAAGATATTTTCCTTTGATTGAATTTTAATGTCTTCATAGATACTACAGTTCTTCATAAATGACAATTTTTTTTTCAAATGGAATAATAGTAAAAAATAAAAAAAAATTAGTGCCCTTTTTTTTTTAGAAGGTTTTTAGTTTTGTAATGGATGGCTTCGACAGCCGTTAAAACCCCTTTCTACGTTTTTATTTACTAAATTTGATAGGGATAAAACAAAAAAATAAGCTTTTTTTGTTAGATCTTGCGAAGGGGGTATGTGTTTTGTAAGCCCTGATCGATGATGCGTCTTGGCACATTTATCCATTTCATTTTAAATACTTTTTTTCACGTTTGGACTTCTTCTCTGTAATAAAGTTTCTTTACCGAGGTTTTTTATTACGAATACATACGAAGGCGAGGGTTTTTACAGGCATTCCCTCACGGTGAGCGGTTTTTCTCGTCAAACCAAAGGTATCGCCATCACCCGGGGGGGGGGGCGTTCGCATACATTCGAGTTGCCCCTTTTTTTTTTTCTCTTTCTTTTTTTTCCATCCACATTTTTTTTTTTTTTTTTTTTACATCTAATTTCGCATGTTCATTTTTGTTTTTTATCTTTCTTATCATACAATTTTCATTTGTCTTTGCTCTTTTCTCATTTCCTGTTTGGGGGCGGGTTTACTGGGGTTATTTATAACCCTCACTCAAATTGCACAAATTTGCGTGTCCCCCTATCCTTTTTCCATAGTCTAATGTTTTTTTTTAAACAGTCTGAGGGCTTCCATTCGGTAAAATAAATAAGTATCTCGACATATTAGTATTAAAAGCTCTCGGGTTGATCAATTACCCAAAATCTTCGCCTCTTCAACTTCACCTAGTATGCGGAATATAGCGGGGAAATTTTCTTTTAATAGCGTTACATCATTTTGTTTGTTTAATCCTAACTTTTCGCCCTTCTATATATATATAAATTTTTTATTATAATAATATATATATATATAATGAATTTATATATATATATATATTATATATATATATATATATATATATATGTGGTGGTGTGTGTGTGTGTGTGGTGTGGTGTGTGTGTGTGGTGTGGTGTTTGTGTGTGGTTTGGGTGTGGTGTTGTGTATACGTAGATAATAATGTAATGAAATTGGGTGTTGTGTGTGTTGTATCCACCCCGTATAGGTGAGTCGTGCCTTGGGGGAAAGAAATTTAGGGCAACCCTTGCCCCCGA
>NW_023638940.1:0-12525 GCF_015228065.2 Penaeus monodon
TTTTTTTTTTTTTTTTATTATTATTATTATTATATTATTTTTTTATTTTTTTTTTTATTATTATTTTATTATTATTTAAAAATTTTTATTATTATTATTATTATTATATTATTATTATTATTATTATTTTATTATTATTTTTATTATTTTTACCACTCATCATCATAATATTCCCCTTATTATTTTTATTATCATATTTTTATTATTATTATTATTATCATTTTTATTATTTAATTTATTTATCTATTATTATTATTTTGTCGTTTTTTAAAATTTTCATCACATCACCATCATCATCAACATCATCTTTAAAATTTAATATCTTTTTTATTATCCTATCATTATATTATTATTATTATTATTATTATTATTATTTTATTATTATTATGCTTTTACATTATTTTCATTTTGTTGTTACTATCTTTATTATTACATAATTTTATTATAATTGTTTTACATTATCATTATTTTTAACATTATTTTTGCGTTGTTTTTTTTACTATTATAGAAAGTAGTATTCTTATTATATTATCATGCTAGTATTACTGTTATCCCCATGTTTGAAAATTTTAGTATCTTTACATTATTTTATTATTAAATATTATTTTTACTTTTGTCATATTTTTATTATTATTATTATTAATTTTATTATTTTTATTTTATTATTTTTATCATTGTCATATCATCATCATTTCATTTCATCGTCGTCGTCATCATCATTAAAATATTAAGAGTGTAGCTTCTTAAAATTATTACTGTTATTATTATTTTTATCATCATTTTTGTCATTATCATCAAAAATGTTTTCTTATTATCATTACTTTTAATATCATCATATTTTAACTATTCTATTATCATTATGATTGTTATCATTCCTATCTTTTTTTTATTTTCTATTAATTAATAATTGTCGGTCTAGTTAGTGTTTACATTTGTTGTTTTATATTAGTATTATATCAGCATTAGTAGTAGCAGTGTAGTATCCTTACTATTATTATTATCATTGTCAATATTATCATATTTTCACGACCATCCTTATCCTTTCATTATCATTATTTTCACTCAGTATAAAACCCCAAAAGGTGGAATATTCTCTTTCTCCTAATTTGAACAAACCACACACACACACACACACACACACCCACACACACAAACACACAACCACACCCACCCACCCCACACACAACACACACCCATACCGCACGCACACCCCGCTCGCGCGCACCACCCACACCACCCAAAACACACCACAAACACACACACACAAACACACACACACACAAAACCCACACACACACAAAAACACAAACACCAAACCCCCACAAAACACAAAAAAACACAGACAAAAACAAAAACACACACACACAACCACAACACATACACCAAAAACACACAACCCCCACCCCACAAAACACACAAACACACACAAAAACCATACACCACCCCACACATAAACACACAAAAAACCACAAAACACACAACAACAAAAAAACAACAAGACTATAGTAGAATATAATATATCCAAAAGGGAAAAAAAAAAGAAATGCTTAAAAGGTAATTTTCCAAAGTACGGTAAAACCACGTATTTCATATTTTCGAATTTCAGGTCATCAAATAATACTTTATCACTAAACCAAAGCCTTCCTTGCGCAGAACCGGGCCCAGGCCGAAAAACACACATGTCGGATTCGTAAAACCGGGGTTTTTTACAATCATATCACTTTTGCTTTTCGCTATCAAAAAAGCGCTTTTCAAAAAAAACGTTTTCTTCGGCCTTTAAACGTACGCAGAAATTTTAAGTTTTTATTTGGTTTTTCGTTGTGGTGGAATGGCGGTGTCAATGCTCTAAAATGTACTCTTGATGGTGACCCTGATGTTGTTATGTTACAATGACAATGATGAAAACCAGCAGGATAGATATGATAATAATTACAAAAAACTTAGAGTAATGATGTGATGGTAATGATTACAATAAAAAATTGTATGATTAAAGATGATAAATTGATGAAAAATGAGATGCAATGATGGTAAAAACATTAAGTTTAATAACATCACAAAATGAAACAAATGGATAACAAAAAGGGGGGTAGAAATAAAGATTGTAAAGAAAAAAAGAAAAAATCTGTAAAATATTTTTTTGGAAACTTTTGGATATAAAGGGCTGTATACGCTAAATGCAATAACTGTAAAAAAAATGAATACAGTCGCCTACATAAAGAAGATCAAAAAAAAAACGTAATATGCCCCATGGAATCCTTTTTTTCCAAAAATGAAAGAAAAATTTTTTTCAAAACCCCTGCTGTACTGGTTAGAAGGGGGTGAAGACGCATGGGGAGATATTACCCAAGGAAATACACCCTCAAAACCCTGCTGTTTTCCCGTGCGAGTCAAGCTTATTTGGAAGCTATGTACGGGGGAAAATTTGTTGCTGTGGTTTTTGTTTTATGATTTTAATATCTACCTGTATACACCCCACAATACTGAAACCGAGTGCCTGCGCAACACGCATTGTACATTTTTGCCTGCGCTATGCCAAACCTCATAGAAAAACAGCTTTTTATCAAATAGGAATTTCGTTTTTGATTATGAATGCCCGATACATTTTTTTGGGAATAACAAACACTAAAAAAAAAATTAAATACTTCAGCATTGGTTTAAGACAATGTAAAAAGTATTTAGCAGGTTGCTTTATGGATAGCGGGCAGGGGCGGGGGGGGAGCCTGGGCTGACGGATATGACCGGGAGGACGGTGCAAAAAATTTCCCATGGAATGCCATGTGTCTTAAAATAAGTGTATGGAAGGTAGTGAAACGTTAAAGAGAAGAAATTTTTCACAAATCATTTTATTTTTCATACCGGGGGGGTGTATTGGGGGCCCCACTGAAATGGACACAGACAACAGTACGCACGGCACTCGTAACGACAAAAAGAATATCAAACTATCTTTAAAGGGGTTTTGTTGGTCTAGGCAAAAATTGTTTCGCTTTTTAAGGAAAAATTCATTCACTCTGAGTCCACACATAAAAAAACCTATTGCTCCCCCGTGGTCAGTTTGTTATCCAAATATTTTTTTGGGAAAAAAAAAAAAATTTTCTCCCACATAGATTTTCACTTCGTTTTCAATAATTTATTACTTAAAATTTATATAAATATGGCAACATGAAGTTTTATAATACTATTCGTTGGCGCAAAACATTAAAAATTTCAATGCCGAGTCTATTTGCAATAAAAAAGGGGAAATTTATTATTATATAATATTAAAATATATATATTATATATATAAAAATATATATAAATATATAACAAAAAAAAATATATATAAATATATATAACGCCCAGATACAAAAACCACCCCCAAAAAACATACACCAACACACACACACACACACAAAAACACACACACACAAACCCCCACACACACCCCACAAAAACACACACACACACATTTATATATATATATTAATTAATTTTTATATATATATATATATATATATGTGTGTGTGTGTGTGGTGGGTGTGTGTGTGTGTGTGTGTTGGTGTGTGTTGTTTTTTTATTCCCCTCCCTCTCTCCATTATTATAATATTTATATATATATATTATATATATAATATAAAAAATATTATATATATATTACTAACATATGTATGTAATATACGTGCATTTTAATTTATGTAAATAAATTGCAATAAAATTATATGATATTATATTTATTATATATAATATAATATAAAATATATATTTTATATATAGATAAAAATTATATTTCTATTATAGTATAATTTATTTAAATTATATATAATAATTTATGAATATAATATATATATAAATATAAAATTAATATATATTATATACACACCTGTATTAACATATATTTAAAATTCATATATATTATATATATAATTTATATATATAAATTAAATATAAGGTGGTGGTGGGGTGTGTTTGTGTGTTGGTGGGGTGGTGTGTGTGGGTTGTGTGTGTGTGTGTGTGTGTGTGTTGGTGTTGATACACAAACGCACACACAAACCCCCACACACCCACCACACACACACACACACAACACACACACACCACACACACAACACACCACACAACACCAAACACCACGCACAAACATACACACACCACACATATAACACACGCACCCACATACAAAAACCCCCCAACATATACCACAAGCACAAACATACACAAAGCACACACAACCCCCCACACACATACACACACAACAACACGCTAACATACACACACGCACACATACGCACGCGCCAATATAGTATGAAATCATATATATGGAAACTGTCAGTTCCCCCACCCCGAAAACACATATAGTGATATATATAGATTGACAAATCGAAAAATAGATGATCAAATCAACAGACAGACAGAGAAACAGAAAAATGATAATAGATATAGGGATAAATAGTATACTATAAATAAAGCAATTGCCCCATTAACTAATATAACTTAACCTTTCAACTTTGAAAATTCAAAAATTTGCCAGTAAACAGACTTTTTTATAAAAAAAGTTTTGAATGAGAAAAACGATGTGTATAACTATTAGTGTTTTTTGAGGTTCATTGTTTTGCATTTTTTACTATTGACTTTAACACTGTTATCGCGAAATTTGCTAATTTTTGTTACAACTGTTTTTGTTAGTTACTGCGTCGTGTGATATGTCATTATGTTATAGATTATCCAGATTAAATGTTTATTGTTTAAATATGCTTTTTCGATTGTGGTGCTCCTACTGGTTTTTACTAGTACTGCAATTAATACTGTCTTTACTACTACAATAACATTCTATATATTCATTATTATCACTTGGTTCGTTACACATGCTACAACTTTTTTTTTCCACACAAATGAAACCTGGTACATTTTCTAATGAGGTAGCAGGGCAGCCCCCCATAATCAATATAATCCTATCACACTCACAGAAATCCAGGTATATTTCGAAACCAAACTGGCGCCCGTTGCGCTCTTTGGGCAAAGGGGAGCGGTGCGAAAAAGGCCTGGGTGACTGTGTTCCTTCCTACCCCCTCTCCTATTTCTTTTGCCTCCCTCCGTTATTTGTTTTGCCATGTTTTCGTTAAATCAGCATTATAGAAAGATTTCATCAAAAATGGGGTCTTTTAAAATGAAAATAGAAATCAAAATGTTATTTGATATTACTATCTGTTGCCACAACCGAGCACGGAATACATCCCTAAAATGTAGTATTGCGTAGCGGGGCATGTGTTGTGTGTGTGTATGTGTTGTATGTGTGTTATAGTATATATGTTGTGTAGTTGTTGTGGTGTGTGGTGTGTGTGTGTGTGTGTGGTTTTGGGGTGTGTGTGTGTGTGGTGTGTGTGTGTGTGTGTGTTGGTAGTTTAAAACCCCTATATAATATATATGTATTATAATATATATAATATATATATATATAAGCTATATATATATAATAAAATATTGAATGATATTACTGAAATATGTATATAATTTTTTTTATGATATATTGAAATTTTAAATATATACATAATGTATATAAAAATATAATATATTATATAATTATATATATATATATATATAATATTACCTACTTCACCTCTTCTTTCTACTTCCAATTTGTGTTGCTTCCCTTCCTCAAGTTTTGTAGTGTGTGTGGTGGGGGGGGGTGCGCCACATATGTTCATGTTGTAAACAATATTTGTTCCTACACTGTGTCCCCGGTTGAAACAAGGGTTACCTTCCCGTCGAAGTCCCTATGAGTCTACATCGCCCGGGAGGCAGTTGCCTTCGCCCTTCTACACGACTAGTTGGCCCAAGAATCCTTCCGATGACCTGCATTCCCTCGATCAAGCCCTGCGAGCTCACCCCCCTTTTCACGTCCCATTTAATCTGCACTCTGGCAAGCAAACACCTTCCCTCCCAAGGGCAGGTGTTTTGTCCTGTCCCTTTCTCGTCCTCAAGGGGCGGAGACAGGGACACTCAGACAGGGGCCAAACCGCCAGGTTTCCCGGTCTCCCATCACCTCGTTCTCGACCCCAAACCGGAGCAAGGGCTCTTGGGGTCTGTTACTTTTGTAACAAAATCGAAAAGTTAAAACTCTTTCATTAAAAGCCCTCTGACTATCCATATCTTCATATTCTGGTGGCAACGGGTGTCCTTAAGTTTTAAATTATTATGTATGCATGTAAAGTATTTTGGGATGGGTGGTGGTGGATAAAGTTGGTTTTTACAAACAAGCTATCCCCCGAAAGTTTACTCTTTATCTAAAAAATCACAATACGGTAGTTAGCAAAGAGGGGAATTTTCTCGTTCGATAATTTAAAAAGCGTTGTGATTCGACATGACACTCTCGTGTCCTTTTTTTTTTTGGCCTCGAAACCCGGTTTCGGGGAGAGAGACGGGGAAGGAGGGGAGAGAGAGGGGAGAGAGAGAAGAGAGAGAGAGAGAGAGAGAGAGAGGCGGGAGAGTGAGAGAGAGAGAGAGGAGGGAGAGTGAGTGAGAGAGAGAGAGAGAGAGAGAGAGAGAGGGAGGAAGGAGAGGAGGGAAGGAGAGGAAGGAGAAAAGGGGAAGAAAAAGGATGGGAGGGGAGAGAGAGGGGAAGAGCAAGAGAATGAAGAAAAGAGGGGGAAAAGGAGGAAGAAAAGAATGAGGGGAAAAAAAGAGAAGACAAGAGAATAGAAAGAAAAGGAAGGCAAGGGGAGAGGGGAGGGGGAAGGGGAAAAAGGCGAGAGAGAGAAAAGAAGGAGAAAAGGGAGAGACAAAGAGGAAAGAGAGAGAGAGAGAGAGAGGGCATAGAAATAAGTCATTGCAGACACAGGAGATTGGAGTCGTAGCAGAGGAAAGCAAAGAGAGAGACATCATTATGGACAAGTATGAGAAATTCCAAAAAAATCAATGGCAAAGGGTCTGTAAAAAAAATTGTTTTTAAATATAGAACTAAAATAGAAATCAAAGCAGAAAAAAAGATACCCGGTATGCTGGGAAATGTAACTGGAAGACGAGAGAGAATAATATAATGTGCGGGAGTTCTTTTTTTGGGGCTGAAGTCTTTCATTTTTTCGTTTAACAGGCAAAAGGAGAAGAAACTCCAAAAAAAATCTCCTTTCTTGAAAGATAGCTGAAAAGGGCAACAGCCTATTAGGAATGAGAGGGTGTTTGTCAGTCAGGAAAAAGGAATACAACTCAGCTACTTGATTGAGACGGGCAAAATTAGTTTTTTAAAAATCGATCGGGTTGCTTCATGATAATCATTTGAAGGGTAAAACACGTTTGATGCTGGATTGCAGAAAAAAACTATACACGTATCTTTTGTTAATAGGGGAGAAACGTTTCGAATTCCTCCTTGCCAGTTCTTTAACGGTTTTCCCTAAACATTTTTTTTTTTTAATGTTGTTTTTCATCATGATACTTATTATGCATGATTACCCAAAACAGAATATTGTGATTACATTGCAATTTCCGTTATTGTTTTTATCATCACATTATTATTTTATTATTATTTTATTATTATTATTATTATTTTTTATTTTATTATTATTATTATTATTAAATTATATATTATTATTATTATTTTTATTATTTTTATTATTTTGTTATTTTTCCCCCTATAAAGAGCTGCGTTAAAAAAAACGAGAATTAACCCAAAGGGGTCCCTTGCAGGTCAAAACACAGCAAGGAAAGAAAGAAAAAAAAGGTGAAAAACTCACCTTTTCGTAATAAATACAATTAGCAATTTTTTTTTTAAATGAGCAAAAGTCGTAGAATTAGAATCTCTGAAAGAATCTACTCAAAAATCTCAGATATCAATAAAAAGTAAAAAAAAAACTAGATAACTGAGAAAAAGACGATCGACTTCCATCTTTCATTGAACGAGGGCCGGAGCTTTAGTAAACCTGCAGATTGTAAAAAAGGGTAAAAAATGGGGGATGTTAATTATCGGTTACAAAACTTGTATAAGCGAAGACCCCATATCCCTGCGATGCCCAGTCCCCAAACTATCTAAGTCGGGCAGGGGAAAAATTTTGTGGAATTAAAAGAAGATCAACAGTTAAGGTTTTACCACCAGCAGATAAATACACAAAGAACAATATTCAAAATATGCGAATAAAGAAAAAAAGCATTTACAGTTAATGTTGTCATCTTCATACATCTTCTTGCAATTTTTGATTATGCCTAACTTAATGAAATTTCCCGGCCATCTGAAGTTTTGAAAGGGGTGAATTTAAAGTATTTAGCGGTTCGTTTAAAATTTAGATTTGATAGTTGACTAAGATATTTGGGAGATGATGGGTTGCTGGAGCCAGTGCCTTTAATACTAGAAAGTGACAATATATGGTTAGGATGAAAATATTGAACTACAGAAGAATACCGTTGCGTAATTTTAGTACTCAAGAGAGAACGAGTGCCGCATGGTAAAAAAGATATACAGAGAAATTAAATCAAAGGAGTTAAGCTCAGAGCGCATCACCCCATGCTTTCCGTTTAACATATCTGCTAAGCAAAATTTGTTTCCCCCTTCAAAGAGAATACAGAGATAAATTTTTTTTCGATATTTTTAGAAAATAACAATTAGTTCTAAACTGGCCCAAAGAACAATGGACGGGGCTGCTTAAACTGCCCTTACAGGTAGGCTCAAAAAATTTACTGTGTTTCAGTGACGGATTCTCGGACTATTTCATGAAGAGGGCTGTGTTAAAAAGGGTACAATTGGTGCCGGAAATCTAACGCCCTTAAAAGTTTTTTGATTTTGCTAGAGGAAAGATGGGTTTTCTTCTCGTTGGGGAAGTGATAAATGGATAATTATATAAGCTATATCAAATGATTCTTGTAGAAGAACTTCAGTAATGTTACCTGACCGCTTAATATATATTTAAATGAAACCCGGGTAAAGGTGTTAGACTAACTGCCCCGAATGGCATAAAAAGGATGCTTTGATCCATAAAGAAATGTGAAAAGTCCTAAGACTATTTTAAAACCCCCAAACCATTTCCCCCGACAGGTAAGAATGTTTTTAGAGGTGATAAAGAAAAACCGCCCGTCCTGGTCTAATGGTAAAAAAAAAGGAATGAAAAAAGAAATCAGTTAAAAACTTTAAAATTCAAGTTATTTGGGCCCATATATCAGTAATCCTGGTTTTTTAAAAGATAAGAAGTCCTAGACGTTCCCGTACTCTTGCCAGAACAGATTTAGGGTTAAAAAAGTCTAGTGAAAGTCAATTTTGCTTCCTGTACACAGATTTAGAAAGTAAAGGGGAGGAATTCAAGCCTTTTTTTCTCAGAGAGTGTATCTCTGGCTGGGGGATAAATGATGAGAACCTTTTGGAATTTGAAGAGAACAGCTGGGGAAGGTGTTTGCCGCACGGGGAAGACTTTGGACGCTAAAGTGTCATGCCGGTGTTGGTGGCGGGGTCTGATTGCTCCGTTTAAAAAGTCATCTCAAAATCGAAATTTTTTTGATAAAGAAGGTTAAGTTTTGGGGGGGGTGCCTAAAAATTTATCATAGAAGGTTATCTTTATATTGGCAAATGACTTGAGGAGAGGAGGGATTTTTAAATCCCCAAATAAAAGAGCAATTTTAAGTACTCCAAAACCCAAAAAAAACGGGGAACAGGTGCAGAAGATGACATGGGCTGTTTCCTGCTTGCGCGGTCACGAGAGCCTGCGGGAGGCTGGGCGTGTCGGGAACGACCTTCACGGAGCTGGTACGAGTCGGGTGCGTGTTTGTTAAAGGCAAGGTATGGTGGTGATAGAAATGACGTAGAGGTGATGGTAGGGCTTCACTGTGGTAACCACGGAGACACAAAGTCGAAGGGCGCGCTGGAGATTCCACCAAACATTGAAAACTATGGTACGCATTTACTGTCTGAGACGGACCGAGCAGTGGAATGAGATGGTTCCGCTCTTATTGTTTTTCCGTTAGAGAATGTGTGCAGGATACACTGGGGTTTAGCCCATTTGAGCTTGTGTTCGGGCATGAGGTGGAGGTCCACTAAAGATGGGTTTAAAGAGAGATGGATAAATAATAATGATAGGTCTGAAATGAATGAACCCATGTAATGGATTTCCGTTTGAAACTCCAGAGGTATATGAGCTTGGCAAGAGCGACTTCAGTGAGCCTAGAGACGGATGAAGGAGTACGACAGAAAGCTCAGTCACGATCTCTTTCCACCAGGGAAAAAGTACTGGTCTTCTACCGTCCATAGGCAGTCACTGAAGGCGAGTTATTTTGGACCTTGTATTGTGGAGAAAAAAGCCAATTGACCTTAATTAATTGTTGTTTGTACCTCACTATAAATTATTTAATTCTGAAATTCTTAAATAATCTAGATAATAATTTGTTCATTTAGATTCCTCTAAGCAGCAGCAGCTGACTACTGACTCTTGGATTTTTTCTTGTCTATTTTCTGATGTATCGGGTCGTACGAGTTTAAAGCATCCTTACATTCATATTGGTGATAATGGACCAGTACAAAACATCCATATTGGAAAAAATCCCCACAAAATGTAAGCAGATGAGAGATGAGGTCCGGTATATGTTGGGAAACGGAATCATTGAGGCCAATTTTGAGTGCCTGAAGTTCCCCATGTATACTAGTCCCCTAAGGCTGAGGGCGGAATTCGCTTTAGCATGGATTTTTCGGAAGGTGAATGCGCTAACAAGGAACAATTCATATCCTATCCCCCTCGTATTGATGACTGCTTTGGGACCAGGTAGGCAAGGCATGAAACTGGGGAAACTTTCTGGAGAGGCCTGCAGGCACTGGTTTGAGAGGCTTGCGACAGTGAACCTTAAGGTAGACCTTGACAAGAGTGACTTCGAACATGCACGTGTACTTACCTGGGATATGAAGTTGGCCAGGGACAGTCAAAGCCTTGAAAAGCAAGATTATTGCAATAGATAATACCCAGTACCCAAGTCGAAGAGAAAGGCATGAGGTTCCTCGGGGATGGCTGGTTACTACCAGGAGGTTTGTGAAGAATTTTATTGATATTGTTTGCTCCACTGACTGATATATTAAGAAAGGGATTCAATTAATTTGGTCAGAGTCCATGTGAAAAGGCATTTAGACGTCAAAGCCATGCTGATATTTTCACCGTCTGATCTCGCCCGACTTTGAGAAGGTTATATCTTGTATGTAGACGCTAGTGACACTGGTTCTGGGGTTTGTGCTGTATCAGGCTGATGCAGCTGCTGTTGATCATCCAGTGTGTTATTTCTCCAAGAAATTTTTTAAAAGCTTCAGAAAAATTACTCTACAATAAAGAAAAAAAACACTTGCTTTGATTTTAGTTTTAGAGACACGGGAAAATTTATTTGTACCCCTCCTAAGGAAGCTGTAAAGATTTAAAACTGACAATAATCCCATTAACTGTTATATCTAAAATGAGCTGTAAGAACCAGGGAATTCTAAGATGGAGCTTAGAACTTCAAAAATACAACCCAGATTAATCCAAATAAGAGTAAAAAAATGTTACTGGGGGTGCGTTGTCCAGGATAACGAAACATGAGTTTGCAGTATGATAGTTATAGTTACAAGTCGATTTCTGTATATATATATATATATATATTATATATTTTAATATATTATAAAATATATATAATATATATATTTTTTTTTTTTTTTTTTTTTTTTTTTTTTTTTTTTTTTTTTTTTTTTTTAATCAGCTCAGTTCTTCTCTGACAAGAAAAGAAAAAAATGCTTCAGGATATGGTGATGTAATATACAGTTTGACTAATTGAGTAAAAAGTGAATGGGCAGACTGTTATGCTTCATATTATGTATCATATTGTAAAATTTATAACCATTTCAGTAAAAAGAAAGTAATATTCCATTTTCTTTTAAAGAGGGAAGTATTACACGGCTGCCCCTTTGACTATTACCTGCGTATGACCCTACTAATGCATGACCCTCTGCCCTGACCGACGCCGCTTTTCTCTGACTGCGACGGACTAGCGGGAGTTTGTTCGGGTCCGGTTTCGGTCTGGTGTCTCAGATGGTTTATGGGACAGGGCGAGGGAGAGGAGAACGCCTTGGACGGACCCGTGGGAAAGGGGGTACTATGGCTGTCGGTGTCCGGGAGCCGGGTTGTGGTTACGATGATTTACAGTTTATATAATAAGCATATAATAGAGACGATTATAACAGAAAATCCAAGCAATTTTGAAAGACGATGTTAATTACCAAAAATAAAAGCTAGAACAGAAGAGCTAGCTTGAATTTAATGTTTTGATAAAATGAAAAACAAGCTATGAATAAAAAAACATGGTAAAACTTATTGACCATAATTAAGAAATGATTACAGCAGAAGTAACACATAAGAACATCTGCACATCCGAGTGGACTGTGGACAAAATTAAGAGAAACAAAAGGATATTATAAATTATATTACGCTTGACACCAAATTATATTAACTTAGATTGGGGTTCCCTTATCGCCTTTCTCAAGGAAGAAAGCTAGTAACAAATTTATGCCCCCCCCCACACACACCCCCACACAACTACACACACACACCACACACACACACCCAAAAC